>NW_027551566.1:1518417-1585115 GCF_008692635.1 Crocuta crocuta
ATTAGGGGTCTGTGTCTGCATCTTTTTATTAATTTTTGACTTTGATTCAGACTTCCAGCCAGTGGAGTGATTTGAAAACATTTCTTTTCTTAAATGGAACATTATCAATTCAATTGGGAACCATTCTAAACACCAACATATTCAGTTTCTTAATCTGCAGCTCTGATGTTACTCATTTTTATGCACACAACCTATCCCCTTTGGCGTTAGTTTGTTTATGCTTGATATTTATCTTCCTTACATTTGTTTGACTATTTTTCAAGGCAGTATATGGGCAGAAAATGGCTATTAAACAAGAAGACAGGGAACTCTGATTATATTTTGACTATGTAAGTCAAGCCATAGTACATTGAAATTTTGTGGGTATTTTTCTTTCTTTTTGTTTCTTTCTTTCTTTCTTTTTTTTTTTTTTTTAACTAATGAGGCCTCTCCAGAAAAGCCGTCTGGATACCATTAAAGTTGATGAGTTTGGAAGGATTATCCTGATAAATGGTTGGCTTCTTGGTGATTAGACACATATTTTCAGCAGTTTCCTAAATGAGACTGAGATCTGCATTCGGAGGGAGGTTTGCTGAACATAACTGGAAATTATTGGCAAAAATATCTAGAGTGTCACTTTACTTTGTAGAGTTCAAATGAAAGGTAACTGCTACTCATGTATACTTGCAGTAAAAATATTGGAAATACAGTATTAGGTGATTTTCAGTAATTTAAACAACACATGCCCTGTTTATTTCCAACCTAATTATAAAAGAAATAAGCCGTCTCTCTTATGAAAAGCTACAGAATGGACAAGGGGCAGAATAATGATTTTAAAAAGTGCTATCTTCATCAAGGATAAAGGACTTTTTTTTTTTTAATTTGAGGGAAGAGAACAGTGCAGAGCCATTAAAGAAATTCTCCCAATAAACAAGTTCTTGCAATTATTTGAAACAATGAATGATTGTGATTGCTGTTTTTAAAAAAAATGGCAATTTCTACATATGTGGCCAGCTTAAACCCAAGTCTACTACAAAACCGAGCTTGAAAAATATGGGTTAGCATTTAAAAGTTAGGAACAAAATTCACTTAGATAAACCTGTCTCCTCTCATTTTATTCTATTTTAATACTTAAATAAGCTGTGCTCGGTGCTGATACTGTGTTCAAAAGGAAAGCGCTTCAACACTTATCAGCCTATGGATAGTTGCAAGTCACAGAAACAAGTCCAGATTCCTCAGAGATGACTACAAAATGTCTCTGATCATCATAGATGTCAGCCTGCTCCATTGTTCTTTCCCTCCACTCCCACTAGGAGTCATGATTACAATCCACAGGTTGAGTTTTACCTAACTCCAGGCACGCCCTTCACACCATTGTCAATATAGATATGTATGGGTTTTCAGACACGGCTCTGGGGTATGACAGTAAAGTAAAGTTGAAGAAGAGGGCTGTTATTATTTTTAAATATGTGCCAAGGGGCCATATGGGTTAAGTGTGAGTGTAGCTGGCTCTGCTTAAAAGAGAGGGTCATTGACAGTGGGGACTGTGAACTCCCTGGGTCATTGGCTTTGGCCAGAAAGTTCCATGCAACATCGTAGCATAAACTGAATTTAAGAGGGGTTCCAAGGACTTACTCTACTGACACTGTGAGGAAAGGAGATGGATCCTGCAGAATATCAGACTCATAAGCATGACATTTGAGACCTGTCACAGTCTGGTTGGAATCAACCAGAGGTAAAAGGAAAAAAATGGTGGGCAAAAGGCTTATAGTTCTATCTGTCCACTAACTGGCTGCAGGCACTTGGGCAATCACCTAATCTCCCTGGGTCAGTGATCGTGTCTGCCACTTCTCACCAATTTATTCTCTTCTTGCTAGGCACATGGATGCCCAGCTGGATTACATTTCCCAGCCTCCCTTGCAGTTGTGTAAACCTTCATGACTAAGTTTTCACCAGTGGAATGCAAGCAGAAGTGATGGGAGTAATTGTCATCTCATACTTGCACCTTCCTGTTCCTTCTTGCTGTCTGAGAATGATGCTAATGGAAGCCATGCATGGAAGATGAAAAAACTCGCCCAATAACCTTGGTTCATAAAATGACTTCCTAGACCAGAGTCTGCATTTTCACCCTGAACTGTTATATGGAGAGAAATAAATGTCTATTTTGTTTGAAAAACTTCATATTTGGTTTACTTTGTTACAGCACTTACCCAAAGTAATCCACATCCTGCTTTTCTTTTTATTTCTTTTTTAAAAAATGCTTACTTATTTATTTCTGAGAGAGAGATAGAGCGCAAGCTGGAGAGGGGCAGAGAGAGGAAAAGAGAGACTACTAAGCAGGCTCCATGCTGACAGCACAGAGCCTGATGTGGTGCTTGAACCCACAAACTGTGAGATCATGACCCAAAGCCAAAATCAAGAGTTGCACACTTAACCCACTGAGGCACCTAGGGGTGCCAGGCTTTATTTTTAACTGCAAAATGAAAGTATCTTAGTTTGGGTTTCCCCTCAAGCAAGCAGTTTTTTGGGAAGTGATCTGAGGAAATGCCAGTTGAGGAGTGGGGTTGGCAGATAGGAAAAGGAAGGCAGCCATTAAAGTGTACTTTAAAGGGGCATCTGGGTGGCTCAGTCAGTTAAATGTGTCTGACTTCAGCTCAGGTCATGATCTCGAGGTTCACAAGTTTGAGCCCCGCATCGGGCTCTGTGCTGACAGCTTAGAGCCTTGAGCCTGCTTTGGATTCTGTGTGTGTGTCTCTCTCAGTTCCTCCCCTATTCGCACTGTCTCTCTCTCTCTCTCTCTCTGTCTCAAAAATAAAGTTTTTTAAAAAGTTAAAAAAAAATAAAGTGCACCTTAAAGCAAATTACCATTGTGACAACTGTGATTTAATTCTATCCAGGAGACCCTGGTAAGTAGTATAGAACATCTGCCTTAGAGTAAGTCCACCTGAGCCAAAGTATTTATACACCAACTCTCATCAATCATTAGCTGAGGGTTACTTTTCACCGGCAGTATTTCCTTAGCACTTCTGACCTATTTCATAGGCAAAGTAGGCTTCAGGGACTTAAGAAAATACTCAGGCACTGCACCACATATGTTGGTAGTTAGATATTGAGCTGGAAGGCACTGAAGTTTAAGGACAAAAGTCTACTGATAGGACACTGACCGCATCTGCTACAGAGGGCATTGGTGAATAGTCTTGAAGCTCCCCTTCCTACATTGAAGTTATCTGGACTCAGTTTATCAATCTGTTTTTCTAATTGTTAATCTGAAATGCCTGCTCTAGCCAGATTGGTTTACTCGATTTAGCTCTCCCCAAATACCATAAGCATTCATTCTCTTTTTATTTGTGCCATCCTTTCATGGCGAAAGTATCACTGATGTACTCCCCTTTATCTTCAGCACTTTACCAACCACTCTAGAACTTTGTGCCTTAAAACTGCAATTTGTTATTTTTCACAGTTCCATGAGTCAGAAATTGGGGCAGGATCTGCTAGGCACTTCTCAGCTTATTTACCTGGAACCACCAGAATGGCCTCTTATCTTCAAGGACATCTCTTTCTGTGGCTGTGCATCATTCAGTAGCCCAATGAGGACCTCCCTGCAGGACAGCAGCTGGGCTCCACAAAAGAAGAAGTAGAACCTGCTAGTCCTTTGAAGGCTTGCCTATGCAGCAAGAAGTCTCAAAATGTCATTTCCATTTCATTCTATTGTTTAGAGCAGATCACAATGTCTGACCAGGTCAAGGGGGGCAATAGGCTCCTCCTCTTGGTGGGAGGAGCTGCCTATGCTGAAGGAACAAAATCAGTGGCCATATTTGTATACTGTCCATCATGCCTACCCACCCCTTTTGCACTTATTCAAATTCAAATCCCCAAGACATACTCCTGTATCCCCAAGACATACTCATATAGAAAGACTCTGCTGTTATTATAGGCCACTGGGGTCTTCTAGTCCCATCTGAACCCCGTGAGCACTTCTTATCACTCACACTTCTTATTTTGTTCTTAGGTCATTTATTGTCTTATAACACTTTGTTGCTACCTATTGTTGGCTCTTTGAGAACAGAAAATGCATGTTAGTTTTCCAAGATCATTTTGTATAGTATGTATCTGTGTAAAAGCAAAGGGAGGACATAGAAGTAAGAGCTGGTGGAAGGAGTCATCAGCATGCATATGCCCTTGGGGTAAGAACTACATCAGTAGAACTCATTTCTAGTAGATTTATCTAGAGTCCTCAACTGTAAATTCTGAAAATCAAATAATTCTGAAATCCTTTGAGCCTAAGTGAGGCTTAGGTGACAAACATAACCACATGAGGGAATGGCCATGTTTATGACTGGAATGGATCAGCTAGAAGGCTTCCCCTTCCCAAACACCACTCCTACACCATAATGAATCCCTTGCATCAAACTTTGCCCTCTTTTAGAATGCGAGTACTACCTAAGGGAGATGAATGGGAAGGAGGGGGTGGGAATTTGAATTTCTGGTGTCTTAGTGATAAATTAACTGATAATAGAAGTGTTTGTCTCACAACAGAAGAAACTGGGGCAGCATGGATGTGCTGGAAGATTAGAACCCACTGATGCTAATGGAAGTAGAATTGAGCAGGAGGGGTCCTTATGGACAAGTGGTCTCCTTTCATTTCAGCCAGTCCAATTGTAAGGAGACATTCTCAAGAATACACTGCCCTGGACATTAGAAGGTGGCTACCATTCTCAGGGACAGCAGAGAAAAATGGAAACACGAGCCAAGGGAAGATTCTAGAACCTATGCATATGTTTTTGTGGGTCTGCAGTCAGCAAATGGACATCCCCCCAGTTTCTGGGATTCAGTCTCCTACACTGTGACTGGACTGTCACTAGGTTTCCAAATGCAGAGTATGCCTGCGGGAAAACTGGTCTACGGTGTCCACAGAAAGTGAATTAAGACTTGTTATTTTCCTTTAACAGAACCACTAAGGGAAGATCAGCAGACAAACAGCAGGGATGCATATAAGTGCAAAAAACTGACAAGACTTCCTCTGTTGCTCCTAGTGACAAGTGGGGGTATTTCTATAGCTCCCTGAATGTGTTCTCCCAGTAACTCCCACCCCATTTTTTTATTAAATGTCTGGAATTGCCCTTTGGGATCAAAACTTTATCATGTCAATCAAAGTAGGCTTGCTTCAGCTCACCTCATGGCTAAAGATATCAGATGTGTAAAAGGTGATGGGTTAGACACATGTTCAAGACTAGCAGCTTTTTGTGCATTGATGTTAGCAAGCATGCAGAAAGTGCACTTTACTGGGCTCATGGAAATGTGTGATGGATATCAACTCTAGGAGAGGCAGAATAGAGTATGGATTCTTGGGTCATACCTGGGTTTAAATTCTACCTCTGCCACTAATCTTGTGACCTTGATCACATTTGAAAACTCTTGGATGTGTGAAAAGTTTTCCTCATCAGGAAAGTGAGAATAGCAGTACCTAAGTCACAGAATTGTTATACTGAATAAGTAAAGATGTGCTAAGTTTTTAGAAAGTTCCCTGAAACAAAGTTATGTTTAATAAATGACCTTCAAAGCAAAGTCCTTTTTTTGTTTTTCCTGGAAGCCTGTACCTCCCATTACCCTTCTCCATTTTACCCATTCTGCCCCACCCCCCACCCCCAAACTCCCTGCCACCAGTTTGTTCTTTGTATTTATGGGTCTGTTTCTACTTTTTTGTTTGCTTTTTATATTTCACATATAAGTAAAATTATATGGTATTTGTCTCTCTTTATGACTTACTTTGCTTAGCAAATATGTTCTAGGTCGATCCATTTTGTCACAAATGGCAAGATTTCATTCTTTTTTATGGCTAAGTAATATTCAATTATATATATCACATGTTCTTTATCCATTTATGTATGGATAGATACTTGGTTTGCTTTTATATCTTGGCTATTGTAAATAATGCTGCAATAAACATAAAAAGGCATATCACTTTTTGAATTGGTATTTTCATTTTCTTTGGGTAAATACCCAGTATTTGAATCAATGGATCACATGGTGTTTTTATCTTTAATTTTGAGGAACCTCCATTTTCCACAGTGGCTGCACCAATTTACCACATTTTCACCAAGAGTACATGGGAATTCCCTTTTCTCCACATCTTGTTATTTCAAGTTACCATCTGGTCATTTTACCATATCATTATGCTTGTACATTCTGTGTATGCATTTTTCATTAACTATCAGAAATTGTATGAAGGTGGGATGTTCAATTGGTTGAGTGTCCAGCTCTTGATTTTGGCTCAGATGATGATCTCAGGGTCATTGGATTGAGCCCTGCATTGGGCTTCATGCTGAGCATTGGAATCTTCTTAAGATTCTTTCTCTTTCTCTCTCTGCCCCTTCCCCCTTGTCCCCCCTTAAATAAAAAAAAAAGAAAGAAATTATACAAAGACATGATTCCTTAAGATCAAGAAGATCAAGGATTACTGGACTTCCTGTTACTTGAAGAGAGTCTTTTGATTCCAGTATGGGTGATTCATAAAGAAGATGAGATGTTAAAGCCATAACAGCAAGGAATTTTTTTTGATGGTTGAAAAAACAAATAAGCGGGTCATAAAACTTGGCAGAAACCGCTGGATGAATCTCTTCCCTCTGTTTAGAACATTCAATCCCAGATTGTCCATCGACTGGGAACTCCTACTGCCTCATTGTTACAATGTCTTGTAAGTGTGTAAAGAAACCTTTCCGTTTCGGATGACCTCTAGTTATTGAGAGTCATCCTTTTTGGCATTCACTGAATCCCAACCACACTGAGACTTGCTCTTCAGATGGGAAACTTGGTAAACAGTCCTGCTTGTTCCATCTTTATCCCTTGACCAAACTTCTCCAGATGCAATCAAGTCTCAAAAAAAAAAAAAAAAAAAAGTGAGACTAAAAGAGTAATCCTTCCCATCATCTTCTTCTCTTCCAAAGGCTATTTGTTGGCTGATGACACTACAGAGTTTGCAGTGTCCTTAAATCCTTGCTGGAACAAACATCTTTCCATTGGTTCCTTAATTGGACTGAAGTACCCTGATGAGGGGGGCTTTATTTAGCATTTTCAGTGAGTTATTTGTCACAAAGCCAGGGCCCAGGGATTTCAGAAAGGACAAAAAGAACTTAGTAACTTTATAAAACCCTACTCCAAAAATTGAAAGAAGGGAAAAATGTCTAGAAAAAAATAATTAATTTTTTTAAATGTTTATTTTAGGGGGGGGGCAGAGAGAGAGGAGAGAGAATTCCAAGCAGGTTCCACACTGTTAGACAGAGTCTGATACAGGTCTTGAACTCATGAACTGTGAGAGATGACCTGAACGGAAATCAAAGGTTAGATGCTTAACCGACAGAGCCACCCACATGTCCCTGGAGGAAATTAATTTAAAGAAAAATACCAGACAAATCTGGGAAATCGCTGGAAATGAATGTACTTACAGATGTCACCTTTCTGAAGGCAGTTAGATTTTTGAGTTTCATTTCACTCATTTTAGTCTGTGCCCATGGCCAAGGGTGTATTCTTCCAAGAAAAGTAAAGGCAAATTTCTTGGCTTTTTTTTTTTTTTTTTACATCCCCCACTGGAAAACTCATTAAAGAGCCAATCCTGATGGCAATTAGAGATGTAAATGAAATGGCCTCCTTTTAGTATTTGGTTGAGATGGCCCAAATGTTTGGCAGTCATTAAACCTTCCCCAAGCAGTATTCATGATAATAAACCAAAGTTGTCAACACACAACATCATTAAAGCTTTATCAGTAGTCACCAGTGGAGGGAAATGGAAATCAAGTTGCATCAGAATGCACTCAGTTCCAAACTATGGCTCTGTCTCCACTTTTTGGGGAGGGGGATAGGTTCCACAGTCTCTTTACTGAGTTTTTAATCGAGTTGCTATTCCACTCTTTCTTTTATGGAGCCATAGAAGTGTCTGTAATGAAAGATTAAAATGGTCCTGTGCAGTGGTTTGCAGTGGCTGTGCCCAAATAAAATATGACAGCTCTCTCATAGGGCCTATATGTAAGCAGAGGGAGCTTGGTAACAAGCTGCATTATGTTCTCTGCCATGCATACTGATTGCAAATTGCGTGGGTTCTCCTCCATGTCATAAAAAAAGGGAAAAGGTGTGTGTGTGTGTGTGTGTGTGTGTGTGAAAGAATTTTTTTCTCCTGACTGATTATGAACCTCATGCACAGGAAGCAATACAGAAATCACACTCAGATATCCTGTAGTGGAGGACACACACACACACACAAGCACGAGCGCGTGCACACACACACACATACACTGACAGGCTAATGGCTACTTTCCCAAAGAGTGGGTAGAAAGTAGTAAATGGGACTGTGTTGATGCTGTGAGAAGACCCGGGCAAAGATCAAGATACCCAGCAACATATCGGATAACACATAATTGGCGGGTCACAGCCAAATGAGTGTAGTCATGCATCGCCGGGCAGGCCTTTGCCGGTGATAAAGACACTTGTAAACAATTCATTCCCAGAACATGGCAATAATATGTTGATCCGGCGTGTAATGAGGTGTCCCTGGAATCAATAAACAGTCCTGGAGAGCAGGGAGCAAGGGCAGTGGCTGTCTTTTTGATGACCTTTCCTCACCACCGAGGACCCCATCTCCCCTTAAGAGGACTTTTCTCATTTTGCAGCCAGCTCCGAGTGTCAGAACTTCCATTCGCAGCCGGCAAATGAACAGCCAGGCCCTGCATGCTAATGAAGTCCGGGCTATTTTGCACCTTTTCATCCGCACATTATGCTCTTGACTCTGGAGAAGGTGGGAATTAGGCCGGACCCCGGTGTCAGACTGCCTGATGGCTCGGCTCCGGAAAACTGGTAATTGAAGCTGATGACTGATGCGAGGGAGGCCTGAATTTGGAAATAAACAGTTTCAAGCACTGCATGTCATTTCTAGAGAGAGTGCTGCGGGAATGGAAATGAGCTCTGTTTCTTGAATCTAATGCAGTTTCTCAGCAGGAAAAACACCGTCTTTTAGACAACAATGCCAGTCATTAAGATTTAAATGTTCTGGCGATAATAGAAGAACTGGCCTCCCTGTTCACAAACAGCACTTATGTAAATGCCTTTCAACACCCAGATCTACATTTAATCCACGCCCAAGAAGATAACTGTGTCGGAAAGCGGAAGCAAATGCAATTCTTAGTCTATAAATATCATTCATAAGGAGAGAGAGGAAAACAGTAAAATTGTTTGCTAACCTGTCACATAGCATGGCCTGTCAGCTCGACGGTGGGAAGGCAACTCCCCGTGGAAACAATGAGAAGGCACTGGGAAGTGTACAATAAAACACCCGGAAGCCACACTTTTACAGGTTCTTTGTGCACTGCTGTATTTCTTCCCAAATGCCCCATCCTAGCTTTCCATGTAGAAGGGGCAAGAATATTCCCTAGCTTAGATGCAGAAACTGTGTTTAGACAGTGGATCTCTCTGTTCAGCATTGCAACAGAAGCCCAGATCTGGACCCATTAGCTTGCAATCTTTTAAAAGAAGCTTCTTCGTCTGGGGTTTATTTCATTTTCTGTGCACATTCCTAGGTTGCCACAAAACCCCAGACCAAACATGAAGCACTGTTACATCCCCTTTCCCTGGTCTGCTGAGATGAATTGGACATTGTGTTGCTTATGCAAAAAGAAGAGCTCCTAACCCCCACACGGCCTTTTGCGTTTTAAGAGGCTTTAAAAATCATTTTTACTAGCATCCTTCTAGCCCAGTTCTTCCTGTGCAGGTGGAACACCTTCAGGGAGAAAATTATGAGCCCGGAGAAGAGGAGAATGAGGCCAGGGGTATTTATCATTGCAGGCCAGAGTGATTCATGAATAACCATCGGTTTGCTCTTTTCTCAATTCTCTTCCCTACCAGAAGTGAGATTTCGATACTTCGGGCCTTTTTCAATTTAATGGTGACATACAAGATTCTCACTGTCAGTCTTTGGTTTGTTAGTGACATCAAGGATATCAGTACAACTGGAGAGAAACCGAAGACGGCTGGGGTGTTATTGTCACTTCAGTTTAAAGGTAGCAAACCTATCTCGCAAAGGATCAACACTGAATTATTTCAACATTTCAAAAATATAGATAAGCAATGCATTTCTAATAGCATACTTGTGGATCCTAGATAGATCAATGAATATTCAGCAATCCTTTGCATGAAATATATGAAACTCAATGAGAAAAAGGATAAATCTTAAAAACACGCATACAGGCACACCTACCCCTCACTGTGAAAATGTCCCTGTATCTGGTGGGGTCTCCCACAGCATAATGGCTAAAAAAGAGGGAGAAAATTGGGGTCACTAAAATGGAATAATGATAACCGCAAGGCATTCTGTGCACAGAGCACACGTACACTGGGAGTTCAATATTTATAGAGTGATTCTTTCCCTGGTCAGAGCAGTGTTGATTTTTTTGGAAAAGCTTTTATGTGTATTTCCTCACTGGACTCTTCATCACAAGCCTGGCACAAAGGTCTATTTTATTAACACTTAAGAAAAGGGAGCTGATAGAAGTGATAACAATTTTTCTAAGATCACACACTCTATACAGTGGTGAAGCCAGGACTGGAACTTTTGTTTTCAACATTTGCCATGGTGTTCATTTCTGTGAACCCATGCTCCCTTGTGTAGAAACCATCAATCAATAAAGGAAGTTATGCAGTGTTCAGCTATTTTACTTTTATCTTTCCCAAGTGCTACCTACCACTTCTGTTGCCACTATGAGGTTGAATTGTTCTGATGCGGAAGCAGAACTTTCGACTCCAATTGTCCTGAGGAAGAATAGCCAAGAGAGAGATTTCTTCCAGTTTTTAAGGAGCCACTGGAGGTGACTGTTACAGCAAAAGTGTCCCTTTTGTGTGGACTGCAGTTACCTGGATAAAAAGCAGTGATTCAGCATAGATTAAGGGTCAGGATCATCAGCTTGGCTTTGGTTCAAATCCCGGCTCCATCACTGTCTCAGTAATAGCAGGTGGGAAGTCTAAGGTGGAAGAGAACCAACCCGTGATGCTATCAGTGTCCCATATTCCTATTGTCTCCCTGTTCTGCCTTTTTTTTGAACTTCATTTCCATCTCAAGTTTGCTTTGGGGTTATGTCCTGGCTGTACAGCTTGAGTCATCTTATCTTAAGGAGGAAGAAGGGAGGAGAGCAAGGCAAAGAGTCAGATGATGGTCGCTGTCCTTTCAAGGAGCTTTGCAGGAAGCAGCTCTACCCCTCAACTGTGTCAATAGCTCATGGGCAAGATCTTTCATGTGGCTATTGCTACCTACAAATAAGGCTGGGAAGGGGAGATTCAAAGCTGACAGGTTGCTGCTCCTTCCACAGTCTGGGTTCTTTTACTAAGGAAGAAGAGAACAGATACTGTGCAATTAGTTAGAAGAGTTTGCTGCCACAGGCACTAACTAGATGTGTGAATCCACGCTAGTTCTCAGTTGACCTGCCTGTCTTATGGGAGAACTAGTGGCCCTTTCTTCACTATCAGACCAAGATGGGCATGAGAATAAAGTGAAATATTTTGTATGAAGTACACATTGCAATCCTGGACACATAAATATTAAGATACTGTGACCTAGGGATGCCTGAGTGACTTGGTCAATTCAACATCTGGCTCTTGATTTTGGTGCTGGTCATGATCTCATGGGTTTGTATGATCGAGCTGGTCATTGGCCTTGTGCTGGGTGTAGATCCAGTTTGAAATTCTCCCTTTTCCTCTCCCTCTGCCCCTTCTTGCTTGAGTGAGTGCAGGCATGCACACGCTTGCTCTCTCTTAAAAAGAAAAGATACGATGACCTAAGAAGTGAGGTATGCAAATATGCTCAGCTTTACTAGAGATCATGGAAATACAAATTAAAACCTCAACAGGATGTCGTTTTTCTCTCTTTTCCAGTTGACAAAAATTAAAATGAACAATAATGTACTCTGTTGGCAAGTTCACCGGGAAATGGGCACTCATAAACTACTAGTGAGATAACTGAAACCATGGTTTTGGAGGGCAATTTGGCAGCAGCCCTCCTGGGAATCCACTCTAGGGAAATATTTGCTCAAATGTATAAAGAGACCTGTCTGACAATGGTCATTGAAGTACTGTTTGTGATAGCAAAAAAACAAAAAAATTCAAAAAAACAAAAAACAGGAAAAACTGAATACATTCAAAAGAGGAATGTTTAATCAAGCTGTAGTATATGCATAGCATGGCTCACTATGCAGAAAATTAGAAGAAAGAGGAAGATCTGTGGGTATATAGTGATAAGGAAAGAAAAAAAGGAAGAAATATTAAGATCTTGTTAAGTGAAAATAACAAGTTGCAGAATGACATGTAGGATGTGATGTCATATGTTTAACTCATTCCATACTGTATTCCAAATCACTCTTTTCTTTGTTTCTCTGTCTCTGTCTTCTTTCTTTCTCTCTTTATAGGCATACATATATAGATACTTATAATTGTATAGCTAATGGTCTAGAAAGGATTGCACCCAATATTGATCACTTCTTGACTTGGAACCGGGAAATGGTCAAATAAAGTTGATTTTTGGCTTTGTCTGGTTAATGACTTACTTAAATGTACATTTTTATTGCAATATTGTTAGGAGGCAACTTTCTATGGGTCTCATATTTATACTTCATGTCTTATGAGTGCTGACACCAACAGCTTTTGTTCCAGACTATGTATTCAAAGATGTTTGTATAGCAAACAACCTTGGAATCAAGAGATGGTGTCTCTGAGGTGAGGATAAGTTTATCTGGTGTCCAATGTAGTAAAGATACTGTCCTCCTCTGGGACAAAGTGAGCTGTTTGCTTGTAACCCCTTTAAAAGGGAGATTTCTTAAGGTTAGGGTCCCTCAGGTATCCTGCAAACCCAATGTGTGTGCTACATCCAAATGGGCCCACCTTCCTGTCACCCTGATGGTACTTACAGGTCAAAGGGAACTGATAGAAACATGAAACCTATGATAGCCCATAATAAAGTCCTTTGTCTCTGACCCAGGAGTCTCATGTCTTCTGGTGGCATCCATGAAATAGTGGCAGGCTAAAATCTCAACATGTTCACAATGCAATATAAATATTGAATAAGTGGACTCATGTATAACCAGCACCAGATCCAGAAAAAGAGCATTACCAGCATCACAGAAATCTCCTTGATGTACTCTTTTCATTACCCTCCCAAAGGTAACACACTTCTATCAAACAGCATGGATTAGTTTTGCCTGTATTGAACTTTATATAAGTTGAATCATATGATATGTACTCTTTTGTGTACATTTCTTACAACATTATGTTTCTAAGACTCATTCACTCATATTGTTACAGACAGTTCATCATAGTCATTACTGGGCCAGTAAACCACAATTTACATATCTATTTTATTGTTGATGGATATTTACATGATTTCTAGTTTTTTACTATGTAATTATTTTTTTACCAGTTTTATTGAAATAAATTGATGTACATCACTATATAAATTTAAGGTGTACAGCATAATGATTTGACTTACCTATATTGTGAAATGATTACCTCAATAAGTTTGGTTAGTATCCATCATCTTACACAGATACAATAAAAAGAAACAGCAATTTTTTTCCTTGAGATAATAATTCTTAGAATTTACTCTGCTGACAACTTTCCCATATACTTTATAGCAGCATTAGCTACAGTCATCATTTTATACGTTGTATCCCTAGTATTTATTTATAACTGAAACTTTGTACCTTTTGACCACCTTTCTGAATTCCCCAATCATTTTTTCCTTTTAAGGAGAGCATATTTATATACTGCTTACATGACTTTCATTATAGAAATTTTCAAGCGTGCATGCAAGTATAAAGAATGATATAATGATCCTCTATACACCCAGCTTTAACAATTATCAACTTCTGACATTTTGTTATAATTAAATTATAATTACAACCTAATGGCATTTTAAAAATAATCGGCCTTTTTGTTCCCCTGAATAACTTTCAAGATGAAAATGTCTCTATAATGGAAGAATAATATCAAGTCACTGTCATGATCATGCCTTTAAGTACATCCAAATTTATTTCTCTGGCCAAAAGCCCTCTGAGGAACTCCAGGTTCATTTATCCATCTCTGTTCGGATGTCATTTTAGGTCTGGTTCCTCAGAAGCAGACCTTAGATGAGGGTTTGTATATATGTGATTTATAAGGAGTCACTTTCAGAAGAAACTAGTGAGGGGATGGGGGAAGCAGCACAGATATAGAGCAGGTGAGGAAACAAAGCATTATACAATATCAAGCAAAGTTCTGCAGAAGGTTGCTTCAACTTGGTCCCACAAAGATGCTTTAGAATGTAAGTTATGGCTTAAATTTTGTTCCAGTGCAAGAAATGGGAGCTGGGCTATTATATTCTTGCACTCATCCATCATTGTATAAGGGTGGCTTTGTGGGGGTTGGTGAGCGAGGACACAAACTCGGAGGCACTTCCAGTCTGGTAGCAGCAGAGCACCAGCAGGGTCTGCTTCTGGGTCTATTAGACATCTGAGACTAAATGTGTCCAAAACTCCTGAGACCCCTCCCCCAACTCCATCCTTCCAGTTACTTAGAGCACGTTGGAGTCATCCATGACCCTCTCTCAGTTATACCCCAATCAATATATCAAGGAATCAGGTTGTCTCAATGTTTAAAATGTATCCAGAATCTCCTCATCGCTTCCACTGCTACCCTCCTGAGCTACCATCTTGTTTCACTGGAACTACTGCCAGAGCTTCTTAGTCTGTCTCCTGGCTTCTATGCTTCTACCTTCCCCCACCTGTTTCTTCTTAGCAAAGCAGAATGAAAAGTTCTGTCAAAATGGAAGTGATCATGTTAGTCCTCTGATCAAGCTTTTCACTGGCCCTCCATTTCCCCCAGTGTAAATCAAGACCCTCACACAGTGGCCTACAAGGTGGTCCCCTCTACTCCTACCTGTTTATATCTTGACCTCCTCTCCTACCATGGTCCTATTGCTCACTGTCTGTGGCTGCATTCTCTCCTGGCTGTCTCCTGAACACACTAGTTCTCTAGCTGATCCCTTTGCCTGCTACACTTTCCCCCCAGATAATGACATAGCTCCCTTCCTCATCACCTACCAAACAGCTCAGTGTTACTTTCTCAGTGAGGTCTTCCTGGATAAGGCTATTTAAAATGGTAACTATTCTCCATTTCCCTGTACTCCTTATCTCTCTAACCTTGGTCTTTTTTCCCCCTCTTATACCATATAATTCACTTTCTTATTATGTGGATCATTGACTCTCTGTCTCTTCCCACTAGAAGGTAAACGCCATGAAGACAGTAATTGTCGTGTGTTTAGTTCACTGATGTATACTTCAAATAGTTCAGATACACAGTTTATGCTTAATACATATTTGTTGAAGGAATGAATGCACTTCCATCAACCTCAATTTAGTGATACTGCCTCAAGGGAATATGCTTAGATTCAGGATCAGCAGTATTTTGAGTTTTACCCCATTCAGTGACCAGTCAATGGATATCTAGCTCCTAAGGAGGGGCAGAAACTTGGGCCAGGCAGCTCCCTTCAAGTAGTGGCTGTTTCAGGGAGGGACTTGAGAGTAAGTACTAAGTAGGCAATCTGCCATGCAACCATACAGTGAGTGCCCCAGACATAAAGGAAGACTCTGGATGGTCTTATAGCATCCACCATAGAACACCCTTTGTCCTCCAAGGTGAACTTGCTGCATGTCAATTCACTCCTTCAGGATTCTCCTTGTTTCTCCCTGGCAGAATGTAGTTATGAAAGCAAAGTCATTGGTATCAGAGCCTCTGGTCTCTATGTTCTTTGTAGGCTGTTGCTGCTCTTGGCCATTTACTATCAAAACTTGTCAAGAAAAGACTAAGAGACACCTAATGGGTCACCTGGGTGCCCTGCATGTTCCTCCCTGTCCCACTATCTAAGAGCAGCCCCAACTTTTCCTGATTAGGGTCAATTGCCTGTCCAGGATAGTGACCCATCTCCTGGCATGCTGGTTTCTTGGCATGAAGATCCTGAAGCTGGCATTCATATATCAAAGTTTAGTGGGATACTTATATCCCTTGGTGGAAGTGTTTCCCTTCTTGGGAACCGGAATGTCTAGAACCACAGAACCTAAATTACAGAGCTAGAAGTACAAATTCTCCAAATAAACAACTGAAAGTGATGGTGTGTGGGGCCACTTCTATGTTCACTCTAGACCTATTGATGACACCTACTGGGAACACAGTGCCATATAATGGTCATTGATTTTGGGTGTATGCCACATTCTGGCATACAGAGGCCCATCCTTGCATGATGTTATTTCTCAGCTGGCACATTGGCTATGCTTTGAAAGGATCATTTAACTGCTCTGCAAGTCTGGCAGTTTCTTTGTGGTGGTGAATGTGGTGGTGTTAGACCTCATGGACATGAGACCACTGGTGGACCACCTTTGTGTAAAGTGGACCCTTTGGTTCAAAGTGATATAATGAGGCATCTTGTGTTGGCAGATTAAATACTCTAAGCCCTATAAATGTGCTTCTGGCTGAGACCCTGAGGACAGGACAAGCAAACTCATACTTGGAATGCATGTTGACTCTAGTCAAGAGGAATAGCCCCTCCTTCCAGAGTGGAAGAGGTCTAGGATAATTAACTTGTTATTAAGTGGATTGTTGGTCTCCTTGAGAATTGGTGCCATAATAGGACCATTGGTCCCTGTGGTTGGTGTATTGGACATTCAGTAACAGTAGTAGCTATGGTGAGATACAGTCCCTGTTGTTGAGCCCATGCATGACTCCCAAACTTGTCATCATTCCCTTTTAGTTCGTATACTTATTTTCCCAACACTAGAATAATCGGTAATAGAGGAAGGCTGAGTCATTTTGGCTACCTAATCTTTTACTGTCTTTTCTGTGATGAAAACTTACATGAAATATGAAAATCCTTACATTTTATACTCATTTCAATATGTCTGTTTATTACCTCTTTCTTAGAAGATCCACCCATGTGATTCAGATATTAGCTTATGGAGAGAAACTGCTGGTGGATGGCATGGAAGGATGGCCACTTGCTTATGTAATTACTGGCCCCTTAGGATCTGTTCATGCCCATTCTGGATCTGCCATGTCCACCTTACAAAGGATCACTGTTGGGTCCACCTTTCCTTAAAAATCTGGGTCTTATAGAACCCAGCTTATGACAGGCTATTCCGGCTGCAGAGTCACTAGCTGCTTCACTTAACACGTATTCCATCTTTTTATTCTAAAAACATTTTAAATGTTTATTTATTTTTGAAGGAGAGAGAGACAGAGTATGAGTGGAGTGGGGGGACAGAGAAAGAGAGAGACACAGAATCTAAGTCAGGCTCCAGGCTCTGAGGTGTCAGCACAGAGCCCAACATGGGGCTCAAACTCATGAACCATGAGATCATGACCTGAGCCGAAGTCGGACGCTTAACTGACTTTGCCACCCAGGAGCTCCTAACATGTATTCTGTCTTTGCCTGGCCCTAGAAGACTACAAACAGCAAATTTTCCCCAGTCTATTTTTTTATTGTGACAAAGTATGCAAACCACAAAACTAACCATCTTAACCATTTTTAACTGTACAGTTGGTGATAATAACTACATTCATATTGTTCGGCAACCATAACTACCATCCATCTCCAGAACTTTTTTCATCCTGTAGAACTGAATCTTTGTGTCCATTAAACAGTTAATCTCCATTCTCTCCTCTCCCTTGACCCTGGCAACCACCATTCTATTATCTGTCTTTATGAATTTGACTATTCTGCGTACCTCATAAAAGTAGAATCATACAATATTTGTCCTTTAATGTCTGGCTAATTCAATGCAATGTGCTCAAGCTTTATCCATATTGCATTGTACATCAGAATTTCTTCCCTTTTTAAGACTGAATAATATTCCATTATATATATATACTGCATTTTGAGACGTAGGGGATTTTTTGAATGGCATAAAGTTCTGTACTGCTGATGGTTTGAACTTATTCTAGAATTCAAGAGGCTATATTGTGATTCATTTCCTGAGTCTTATGTAAACTTCACTGGGCATCTTTTCTTGATACATATGTCTTTAATATCACCAGTTCTGTCAGATTGTATGGTCCAAGTAGCAGGCCTGATCTTACAGCTTTTTTGCTCTAAACCCATTAAAGCTGGCAGCCTTTTGTGTCACTCAGTAAGTGGGATGGAAAAATTTCCCAAATGTGTAATATTTTCCCATCAGAAAACCCAAATAGGTTTACTAGGCATTGTGTGAGATGCAATAATTTTGAAAGGGATAAATTTGAAGGGAATGTTCCATCATGCCTCAGACCACTAAAAACTTCACTGATGGGTAGGTTCCTGAATAGGGTTTATCTCACATTTTCTGGAACACATATATCGTACCACTTCTTGCTCACTTGGTCCTATTAACTTAATGTCATTAATATGCAGACCAGTGTGATGCTCTGCAAGATGTCCAGCCATTCAAGGTCTCTATGGGCCACAGAGTCCTTAGTCCATAGCCCTAAGGGAAGGAGTGCTTACATAGTCCTGGGCCAAGACCGCAAATGTAGTTTTGTCTACCTTGGGTAGATACAGACTGCTCTGGTTCTTATTCCTGATAAGTATGGAAAAAAAAAATCCTCCAAATCAAAGGCTACATGTCATGTACAGGTACCACATCTAGCACAGCTATCATTGTGGCTACAATCTGGTTCCATTTTAACTTAGTCCACAATCATCCTTGAATATATGTCTTGGTTTTGCATGGTAAGATTGGTGAATTAGATGAAAATATAATGGATATAACTCCTCTTTCCTTTAATTTATAATTCCTCTTTTCAATAATGTCTACCATTCCCCCTGAATGATATTATTTCTGATGTAACTTCTTGACGAGTGTGTGTGTGTGTGGGGTTATGTCAGAGGGGATATTTCACTTGGTCTTCCTCACTATCTGGCCTTCACATTATTGGTAGAAGAGCCAATGTGGACCACCAATTGTGCCAACCACCAAATACTTCCATTTTATACTATTAGATAAATCCATAGATTCAATGAACCCAATGGGAGCCTGGCCAAGACTATTTACACCTGCCCCAATCTAATAGGAATTCCATGGTGATGCTTTGGTTCTTTGGGTATCAAAATCACATTAGACCCTGTGACCAAGGGACCTCAAAATGTTTGGGAGGCAATCTCTTTTCTGGAAAGTTAACCTGCAGGGAATCAGATGTGGATACATTAACCCTTTCCAAGGAAGGGTAAATTTAGGTCCCAGTCTTCTATTAAGGTTGGGCTATGCAAAAATTTTCAGGGAAGGGTTCTTTTTTTTTTCCCCTGCCCATTGCCCATATTGAGACAGGGACATTTTTTGCTTTCTACTTACATGGGGGGAGATTTTCTTTTCTAGTTTACCTATCACTGAGGTATGGTTTTCTGGGAGATGCTGTTTTGTGTGAGGTGTTTCTGATTCCCCATCTAGTATAGGTCCTGTCTTCTGTCTTTACAGGCAAGTCATCAAAATGAAGGCATTTTGCTATCAGCTAATGATATCTGACCTCAGGTGAGCTGATTTCAATGCTTGCGTATCTCTCTGTATTTTGGTTTTCATTTTGTTTTGGCTCCTTGGGATTTTGTTTTGTTTCTTACTCTTGTGTTATAAACTGAATTGTATACCTCCAAAATCAGTGTGTTGAAGTCTAACTCCCAGTATCTCAAAATGTGACTGTTTTAAGGATAGCGCCTTTAAAAAGGTGATTAAGGTAAAAGAAGTCATTACGGTGGGTCCTAATCAAATTTTATTGGTGTCCTTATAAGAAAAGAAAACTTGGACACACAGAGACACCAGGAGTGTACATGCACAGAGGAAAGACCATGTTAGGATACAGGGAGAAGGTGGCCATTTGCAAGACAAGGAGAAAAGCCTTTGGAGAACTCCAGTCTACTGACACCTTGATCTTGGACTTCCTAGTCTCTAGTACTGTAATAGATTTCTGTTGTTTATAAGTTACCTAGACTGTGATATTTTGTTATAGCAGCCCAAACGGACTAAGACAGATATGCAAGTTGAGAATATTTTCTCCCAGTGTGTGGCTTGCCTCTTTATACCTTAATGGTGTCTCTTGATGAATATAAGTTTACATTTTCATGAGGTCCACTTTATCAGTCTCTTTTTTTTTAATGGTGCATAGTTTTTGTGTCCTGTTTAAGAACTCTTTGCCTATCCCAAGTTCATGATGATCATTTCTATGTTTTCTTTTAAGACCTTTATGGTTTTAGATTTCACATTTAGATTTATAGTTTACCTTTAAAACATTTTTTAATGTTTATTTTTTGAGAGAGAGAGAGACAGAGTGTGAGTGGGGGAAGGGCAGAGAGGGAGGGAGACACAGAATCCAAAGCAGGCTCCAGGCTCTGAGCTGTCAGTACAGAGCCCAACATGGGGCCTAGGATCATCAACCATGAGATCAAAACCTGAGCTGAAGTTGGGCGCTTAACTGGCTGAGCCACCCAGGTACTTCTAAAATGTTTTTATAGTTAATTTATTTATATTTAGAGAGAGAGTGAGTGGGGGAGGAGCAGAGGGAGGTGGTAGGGAGAGAGAATTCCAAGAAGATTCTTTGCTGTCAGCGCAGAGCCTGATGTGGCGCTTTATTGCATGAACTGTGACATCATGACCTGAGCAAAAACTCAAGAGTCAGATGCTTAAGGGACTGAGCCACCAGGCACCCCTGATTTATAGTTCATCTTGAATTAATTTTTGTGGGTGGTGTGAGGTAAGGGTCAAGTTTCATTTTTTAAATATAGGTTTCCTGGGATGATATATTCAAAATGCTAAAAGAAAGACACTGATAATGAAGAATATTGTACTTGGCAAAGTTGTCTTTCAGAAATGAAGGCTAGATAAAGACTTTGCCAAACAAACAAATGCTAAGGGAATCCACCACCATTAGACTTGCTTTAGGAAATGTTGAAAGGAGTTCTTCAAGCTGAAATGAAAGGGTGCTAACTAGTAACATGAAAACATATAAAAATAAACAACAAATTCATAAAAGCAAGTATATAGCCAGCTTCAGCATCCTGTAATATGGTGGTATGTTAACCACTTAACTCTGAAAGTAGTTGAAAGACAAAAATATTAAAGACAATTATTGCCATGATAATTTGTTAATGGATACAAATGTAAATATAAAAACATGTAGAGGCACCTGGGTGGCTCAGTCACTTCAGGGTCTGACTCTTGATTTTGGCTTAGGTCATGATCTCATAGTTCATGAGATTGAACCCCATGTTGGGCTTTGTGATGACAGTGCAAATAAGTATGCTTAAAAAAAAATCATGTGAAGTGTGACATCAAAAACATAAAATGTGTGTGTAGGAATGAAAGGTAAGAGTTTTTGTGTAATGAAAGTGAAAATGTTATCAACTTAAAATATACTGCTAATCTTTATAATTTTATGTAAGCTTTGGGGTAACCATCTATAAAAACCCAAAACCTATAATAGATACACACAATATTGGGAAAGTATACCACTATGGAAAATCATCAGTTCACAAAGGAAGGCATCAAAAGAGGAAGAAAGGAACAAAGGACCTACAAAACAGTCCGAAAACAATTAACAAGATGTCAATAGTAAGCCCTTATCTATCAATTACTTTAAGTATAAATGGATTAAGTGTTCTAATCAAAAGGCATAGAGTGGTTGAATGAATTAAAAAAAATAAAAGACCCAACTACATGCTGCTTACAAGAGACTCAGTTCAGCTTCAAGGAAACATATAGGCTCAAAATGAAGAGAAGATGGAAAAAGATATTTCATGCAAATGGAAACCAAAAGAGAGCCGAGGTAGCTATACTTATATCAGACAAAATAGACTTTAAGCCAAAAACTGTAAAAAGAGACAAATAAGGTCATTATATAATGAGAAAAGTGTCAATTCATCAAGAGCATATAACAATTATAAATATATATGCACCCAATACCAGAGCACCTAAATATATTAAGCAAATACTAACAGATCTGAAAGGAGAAGTAGACAATACATAATAGTAGGGAACTTCAAGAACCCCACTTTGAACAATGAATAGATCATCCAACAGAAAATCAAAAAGGAAACATTAGACCTGAACTATACTTTAGACCACATGGAACTGAAAAAACCTACACAGAACATGTCATCCAACAGCAGCAGATTATACATTCTTCTCAAGGGCACACAGAACATTCTCCAGGGCAGATTATATGTTAGGTCACAAAAAACGAGTCAACAAATTTAAAAATATTGAAGTTATACCATGTGCCCTTCCTGACAACAATGGTACAAAACTAGAAATCAATAATAGGAAAACTGGAAAATTCACAAATATTTGGAAATTAAATAATACACTACTGAGAAATCAATGGGTCAAATGTTTTTCTTTTCTTTTTTTAAAAATTTTCTGTCTTCAGTAGTTCTCTCCAAAACTCATTTAACATGGCCTTCCATAAGTTCTTGATTTTTAAAATATTTTCATGTTTTATACTGAACTTCTGTTATATTATATGAGGATTTGGTTCATGTACACCTTTTCTTTATCTTCTACTCCTAAGTTCTAGTAAGTAAGTCTTCTGCTTACCAACCTTTCTTTCCCTTATATTTTCTAATTGAAACCATTTCGCCATATATTGCTGCTGCTACAGAAAAACAACATTTGCTTTATGTATATGAAAATAGCCACTTACATATCACTTTTCTGGCTGTAAATATTTTTTCCCTTTTGGATATAAATGCAGTTTTCACCTTTGGTTCAATCTGCATCACTTCAATTAAAGGACAGAAAAATAAAATTCACATGGGAATCCTGTGTGTGTGAAATAGAAGCCTCATCAAATATTAACACACACACACACACACACACACACACACAAAGTTAACACCTGATTCTTCCTTTCATCTGAGAAACAAGGATGAGAGACTCTTTGAAATCCTCCCTGGGATCCATGTAAATGACCAAAATAGTTAGGTAGCAAATGATCTTCAAAGTGGGCATCCTTCCAACAAATGTTTGCATTGATTTCATTACTTCTAAAGGCTGATTGATGCCAGAAAGAACAAAGAGATAAGGCAAGAACCATCTCTTTTATTGGCCCCCTCCCCATTCTGTATTTTAGAATGAGCATGTGATATTGGGCAAATACTGTGGTCATTTAAGGAATTTCAGATGTTCTCTATTGGGGGCTAAGATAGGCTGATAGATAGACAAGCTGAACCGCAGGTTCATGTGTCCAGAAGTTCTATTTTGCTCTGTTATTTATTTGTTGTTTTTTTAATGACATTTACAGATTAAACTGCTTAAGAAAGGGTTAAAGACAACTCACTAGTTGTTTTAACCTAATATCAAACAATTACAGTAAAACCTTGGATTGGGAGTAACTTGTTCTGTGAGTGTTCTGCAAGATGAGAAAGGATTTCTAATAAATTTTAACTCGATAAATGAATGATGTCTTGAAATATGAGTAGTACATGATGCCAAATGTCACATGATCACAACTGAGCCAATGGTTCTTGAAATTCCCTTTGATATATGAGTGGTTTGGATGATAAACCAAATGGATGATTCATGTTTTTGGAATGAATTATGCTCACAAACCAAGGTTTTGCTGTATTTGTTTGAATTTTTAATTTCTAAATCTTTAATTTTTAATATGTAAAATCAGTGTGACTTTTCCATATTGCAGATGAAGAAATAAGAATGGGTTTTGAGTAAACCACACTGAGATACCACCTCACGCCAGTCAGAGTGGCTAAAATGAGCAAATCAGAGAACTCTAGATGCTGGCGAGGATGTGGAGAAACGGGCACCCTCCTACACTGTTGGTGGGAATGTAAACTGGTACAGCCCCTCTGGAAAACAGTGTGGAGGTTCCTCAGGAAACTAACAATAGAACTCCCCTATGACCCAGCAATAGCACTGCTAGGAATTTACCCAAGGGATACAGAAATGCTGATGCATAGGAGCACATGTACCCCAATGTTCATAGCAGCACTCTCCACAATAGCTAAAACATGGAAAGAGCCTAAGTGTCCATCAACAGATGAATGGATCAAGAAGATGTGGTTTATCTATACCATGGAATACTACATGGCAATGAGAAACAATGAAATCTGGCCATGTGTAGCAACATGGATGGACCTTGAGGGTGTTATGCTGAGCGAAATAAGTCAGGCAGAGAAGGACAAATATCATGTGTTTGCACGTATAGGAGGATTAGGAGGAACTTGACGGAGGAACAAGGGGGAGAAGAAGGGGGGAAATGGTGGGGGAAAGGGAGAGAGGCAAACCAGGAGAGACTCTTGAATGCTGACAAAAACTGAGGACTGATGGATGTGGGGGGGAGGGGGGATGGGCATGGAGGAGGGCACTTGTGGGGATGAGAACTGGGTGTTATATGGAAACTAATTTGACAATAAACTATTTGTAAAAAAAAAAAAAAGAATGGGTTTTGAGCCTGTGTTAAATAGATATAAGGAAAGGGTATATGATACCTTATCTGAGAATTTCTTAGCAACTGAAGCAGGAGGGCAGAAAACAAACATGAGGTCACAGGAGGACAAATGAAGCCCAGGTGCTGTGGAGAAAAAGCTGGAACAACCAGGGTAACTGGATTCGTTTATAGGGAAGAATTTTTCATTATGAAGAAAATTATTCCTGATTTCTAAATATAGTGTTTGTTAACAAAGTTTTGGTGTTAAAAGTATTATTGAGAAAACGTACAAATATGGCAAGAAATGGGAGCTTTCATCATATATAGTTGACCCATGAACAACACAGGTTTTGAATTGCTAGGGTCTACTTATGCACGGATTTTTTTTCAATAAATACAGTACAGTTCAAGAATATATTTTCTCTTTATTATGATATTCTTAGCTTACTTTACTATAAGAATATGGTGTATGTGTGTATAATACATGGAACATACAAGATAAGTGTTAATTGATTGCTTATGTTGTCAGTCAGGTTTCTAGTTGAAAGGAGGCTATTAATAGTTCAGTTTTGGGTAGTCAAAATGATACAAGAATTTTCAACTGTATAGGGGTCTATGCCCCTTACCCCCACATTGTCAACTGTATTAGTATCCAAGGAGAAATGGCTGGTTTTAGTTATCCTAATCTTAGTACAAAAGACACAAAAGGACATGGAATTTTAATTATTTTGGCTAAAGGAATTTTTTCTTTAGTTTCCTTACTGACTCAACTTTGCTGAGTGGTGGGATGTTGGAGGACTAACACTCTTTTTTGTAAGTTTATTTTGGTATATTTATTATTATTTATTATTTTGAGAGAGAGAGAGAGAGAGAGAAAGCAGGGGGGGAGCAGAAAGAGGTGGAGAGAGGATCCCAAGCAGGCTCTGCACTGTCAGTGGAGAGCCTGACTTGGGGCTCAAACTCATGAACCATAAGATGATAACCTGAGCTGAAACCAAGAATCGGATGCTTAACCTACTGAGTCACCCAGGCACCCCATGGAGGACTAAAGTTATAACTTGATGCTGTTCAGTCGAGATGTTGTGCAAGCCAGACTTGTAACTTTGAACTTTCTTGTAGACACATTATAAAAAGTAAGAAAAAAAGAAATTAATTTTAATAATGTTTCATTTAATCAATATTAAAATATTTTTTCAATACACAATCAATAAAAAATGATTAATGATATACTTTACATTTTTTATCCTAAGTTTCAGATTTCAGTGTTTATTTCACACTTAACACTGCATCTCAATCAGGACACTAAACTTTTAATGGTTGAGGTGAAATGTATCCCTACTAGAACAATAAAGTTGTGTTTCACAGAAACACATTTGATGCTTCTTTGGCTCTAAAACTTAAATTAATTACAGTGAAGTAAAATTAAAAATTCATTTCCTCAGCCACACTAGCCACATTTCAAGTATTCAATAGTCATGTGTGACTGTGGACTGCTATTTTGGACAGCAGAATTCTCACCAAACGATGCCTTTAGAACTCTCAAGTGGTCCAATTCTGCTGCCAGTCTTCCAGCCAGAACTTCTTGGGTTAGAATAGTCATAGTTTGTGTACATCCTGACTGCTATGGCTGAATTGTGTTCCCTCCCCCCATTCATATGTTGAAGCTCTAAACCTCAGTATCTCAGAATGTGACTGTCCTCAGAAATAGGGACTTTGAAGAGGGAATTAAGGTGAATGGAGGTCATATGGGTGGGCCCTAATCCAACATGACTGATGTCCTTATAAGAGCAGGAAATTTGGTGCTTGCTTCAGGAACACGTATACTAAAATTGGAATGATACAGAAAAGATTAGCATGGCCCCTGCACAAGGATGACACACAAATTCATGAAGCGTTCTATATTTTTAACATGGATGGAACTTGATGGTGTTATGCTGAGCGAAACAGGTCAGGCAGAAAAGGACAGATACCATATGTTTGCACATATAGGTGGATTAGGAGGAAGTTAATGGAGGACGAAGTGGGAGAAGAAGGGGAAAAATCGTTGGGCAGTGGGAGGGAGGCTAACCACAAGTGACTCTTGAATGCTGAGAACAAACTGAGGGCTCATGGGGGCAGGGGAGAAGGGAAGGGGGGGTGATGGGCATGGAGGAGGGCACTTGTCGGGATGAGCACTGGGTGTTGTATGGAAACCAACTTGACAATAAACTATTAAAAAAAAGGGAGCAGGAAATTTGGAAACATGGAAGGACATGAGCCATGCATGTGCATAGAAGATGGACCTGTGAGGACACGCTAGGAAGGTGGCCATTTTCAAGACAAGGAAAGAGGTCTCAGAAGAATTCAAAACTCCTGTCACATTGACCTTGGACTTTACTCCAGAGTGTAAGACAGTAAATATCTGCCATTGAAGTCCTCTCAGTCTGTGGTACTTTGTATGGCAAAGTACCACAGACTGGGCAGACTAATATACTGGCCCAGCATTTAGAGGGCTAAAAGAAATAGATAAGTCCTTCACTATTTCAGATGTTTTCCTCCTATTTTGTCCCCAGCTTCATATTTGAATATCCCACAAATCCTTAGATGTTGGCTCTCTGAAACCAGCTAAAGAAAATAAATGTCCATAGGGTGGATTTTTTTTTAACTGGCCTTGTGTGCAAGTTCTTTCATGGTTGATTGGACAGAATATTGTGTGTGTTTTCCTTTTGGAAGGTAGGGAGTGAATGAGTCACATCAACAAACCACAAACACATAGCTTTGAGGTTCAAAATGAAGTGTCTGTGCCCATCAAGCTGAGCCTCTTGCCTTTGTCCATCACAGACATGGAGCCTCTTCAGGATCGCCAAAATTCGTTAATAGCGTTTGTGTCTATGCTAATACAATCAGAAAATTATGCAAACCATCTATTTCTTTCCAGAGAGAACAGGGTGATCAGCCATTAGTGATTCACACTGATGAGCCTCCACTAATTGCGCAGAATGTAATTAGTGATTATATAATATTTGAGCTCTTGCAACTGTCATTAATGTCCACGATTCACCAGAGATGGGCTCTACTGAATGGAGTATGATTGCCGCATGCTAAATGTAGTTAATACAAAGTATGTTAATCAGCACAGGATGCACTTTAGGCAGTGGTTAAAAGCTCTACTGACCTCACAAAAAAACCCTCACATCCACCAAAGTCTGAATTGCTTACAATAGGATCCTTTTTAAAAGAGAAATTTAATAATTAAATGGCCTGGAAAACTTGAGGACAGACTTATTGGATGGTATTAACACATTTAGATTTTTCTGTAACAGATACGGTGACCAAAATGTTGTATTAGTGCTGGCGTTAATTTATGATACGTTTAACTGTTGACTCAGGGTGTATTGTACTCTAAAATTATCATGGTTGTCATATGGCTAAGGAAAACTAGATTAAGAAATAATTCTTTTTAAGAGGAAAGATGAGTATAATTGCCCAGAGCCTCTTAGAGCACAATTCTGGAGATTCATTTTATGGAACAAAGTTTTAGCAAGCAATAACATTATAGTGATATTTTGTTCCCTGGAATAAATAAAGGTTGGGTTCTAAAATGGATTCATAGGGGCGCCTGAGTGGCTTAGTCGGTTAAGCATCCGACTTTCGCTTAGGTCATGATCTTGCAATTCATGGGTTCGAGCCCCGCGTCGAGCTCTGTGCTGACTGCCAGCTCAGAGCCTGGAGCCTGTTTCAGTCTGTGACTCCCTCTCTCTCTGACCCTCCCCTGCTCACGCTGTCTCTCTCTCTCTCTCCTAGAAATAAATAAAACATTTAAAAAATAAATAAATAAAATGGATTCATATTTCACTGTGTCTTGAGTCATGATAGATTTTCAAGACATTTATTTGTGGCAGATGCTGTGGATGTGGTTGCCCCAACCAGTATTCTCATGGTCAATGCATTCACCTGCAGCTGCAGTGGACAGTCCCTGAATATACTATAAACTTCCCACTCCAAGCATCTTTATCTTTCTGTTTTTCTTCCAAAAGGTTTTCTTCAGCACCCCATGAGCTTGGCCAACCCACCTGTAGGGCAACCTCTAAATGTCAAGGATTTGACAATTTGGGGTAAGTCTCAACCAAAGGGGACTGGTGGTTGGTGGATACATTTCCCTGCTTACCCCTCCTTTGGTGGGACTGTTCTGAAGTTGTGTTCCACATGGTTTTTCTTAAAGTCTCTAGCACCTCAGAGCACCATTTGCCCATAGTGGTGACTCTATCGTGAATGCTGTCCTTCTTGGCTTTTCTCCCTTCTCCGTCTTACTTCCAGATTCCTCCACTTGTGTTTCTTGGTGTTATTTTCTGTAATGCTTAATTTTATGTATCAGTTTGGCCTTTGAATACTTGTATTAAACATCATTTTCTGGGTATGTCTATGAAGGTATTTCTGGATGAGATTAGCACTGGAATTGGTGGACTCAGCAAAGTAGATTGTCCTCACCAGTGTGGGTGGGCATCATACAATCCACTGGGGGCCCCAATAGAACAAAAGGCAGATGAAGAAGGAATTTACCCCTTTTCTTCCTGCCTCACTGTTGAGCTGGGACATCTCATTTTATCATCTCCTGACTTTAGACTCAGATTGAATTACACCACCAGGCTTCCTGGTCTCCAGCTTGCAGACAGCATATCATGGGACTTTTCAGCCTCCATAATCATGTGAACTAATTCTGTATCTATCTATCTATCTATCTATCTATCTATCTATCTATCCAACCCATTGGTTCTGTTTTTTTGAAGATACTTGACCAATACATCTCCGAAATAAATTATCTCTACCCAAGTCCTTGTCAAGGTTGGATTTTGGAGGAACCCAACTAAAAATTCCTTCCCTACTTTCCCTCCACTCAATCCTGCTACCCCATCACCCAAAGAGAATGTAACCCACTGCAAATGTAACCAGATGAAACCAGCAGCCTCCTTATACGTGTGGCAAGCCTCGAGTAGTTCTGTCCTGGTATGTACTTTTTACTGGTGAATTGATGTGAATTAAAATCTTTTACACCAAACATAATTTGTGTTTTAAGTGACACTACATACGAATGATTGTTTACAGTGTGGAATTTGCACAGGCTTACAAGTTTCCAAGGCCTGAGTAATTTAATATGGTCCAGTTCTTCATGAAATAATATGGCTGTTGTAGACACCAAGAAAAATAACAACTTATGATTTATGTGATTTCCTCCCATTTATGCATTTTATGTAAATAATAAGTGCACTAGCATTTTTGCTTTGTAAGGTATTTTCTAGTGGTTGTTTAATCAGCTGAAAGTCCTTCAGGGATCATTTAAATAAAGTTCTGCTGAGTAATAATGACAGGAACTTGTATCAACTCTTACTCTGTGCCAGACACTCTGGTAAGCTTTCTGCTGTAAAAACTATAATCATCCCCAGTTGCAGGTAAGGAAAATATGTCTTAAAAAGGTTAAGTGATGTCTTGGCTAAGGTCACAAGACCTTAGTGGTGGAGACAAGAATCAGCCTAGACTCTCCTTGGCCCCTCATTTTCTTTAAGGCTAAAAATTTAAAATATTAGAAAACTTCCCTTGCATTTCCTACTGATCCTCTTTTTGGGCCTGCCCCCAGTCAGAGGCCAGGATGCGATAGCAGATGTCAGGTCTGCAGGCATTCTCCATACAGTAGCCTCCCAGAGCTACTGCCTGTGTTTCTTTGTCTACAGGTGGGCCTTAGGGCTCTTCCACCCTGATGGTTAATGCAGGTGCTAGTATTTGTCTTGTTACAGGTGCAGCCTATAACAATGTAAGAGAGAAGCAGTGTGCTTGCTCAGGAAGGACCTGTACTGTCTCCAGAGCTTTCCTGTTGGACTGAACCAATTTCACCCTCCTAAGTGATTTGCTTGATACTACATTTGGTGTGGCTTCCTTCCCTGTCTTCCTTTCCCCTCTCCCACCAGTTTTCCCTGGAGTCTGCTCCTAGTAAACCATGTTCACAGGAACACTCATCTCAGGGACTGCTTCTGGAGACCCCTGCTTAAGACAGAACCTACGAAAAAGGCTATCAATTCTTAGAGCCAAATATACTCAAAAGGTAAATATGCAAGACAAACTTGAGTTGGGAAGTATGAACAGAGTTTTTCATTATTTGAGATAGAACATGATTATAATACAGTTGAAAACATTTTGAATATCTATCAATAATGGATGATATAGGGGGCATCTGGGTGGCTTAGTTGGTTAAGTGTCAGACTTTGGCCCAAATCATGATTTCATGGTTCATGAATTTAAGCCCCATGTCAGGCTCTTGTGCTGACAACTCAGAGCCTTTGGATTCTTGGTCTCCCTCTCTTTCTGCCCCTCTCCCCACTCATACTCTGTCTCTCTCTCTCTCAAAAATAAATAAAACATTAAAAAAATATAAAAAATAATGGATGATATAGGTAAATCACAGCACATTCATTCAAGGGAATACCATAGAGCTGTAAAAAAGAATGAAGAGATTTTATTTTATTTTATTACTTTTTTTCTTCCAAGATTTTATTTAAATTCAAGTTAGTTAATATATAGTCTAGTTTTGGTTTCAGGAATAGAATTTAGTAATTCATTACTTACATATAATACCCAGTGCTCTTCACAACAAGTGCCTTCCTTAATGCCCATCCCCCATATAAACCATCCCCCCCTAAATCCCCTCCAGCAACCCTCAGTTTGTTCTCTGTCGTTAAGAGTCTTCTATGGTTTGCCCCTCTGTTTTTATCTTATTTTATTTTTCTTCCCTTCCCCTATGTTCATCTGTTTTGTTTTTTAAATTCCACATAAGAATGAAATCATATGGTATTTGTCTTTCTTTGACTTATTTTGCTTAACATGATACACTATTATTTCCAGTCATGTCTTTGCAAATGGCAAGATTTCATTCTTTTTGATGGTTAATATTCGTGTGTGTGTGTGTGTGTGTGTGTGTGACATTTTCTTTATCCATTCATCAGTTGGTGGACATTTGGGTTCTTTCCATAATTTGGCTGTTGTTGATAGTGCTGCTGTAAACATTGGGTGCATGTGTCCTTTCGAATAAGTATTTTTGTATCCTTTGGATAAGTACCTAGTAGTGTAATTGCTGGGTCATAGGGTAGTTCTATTTTTAACTCCTTGAGGAACCTCCATACTGTTTTCCAAAGTGGCTGCGCCAGTTTGTATTCCCACCAACAGTGCAAAAGTGTTCCCCTTTTTCTGCATCTTTGTCAACATCTGTTGTTTCCTGAGTTTTTAATTTTAGCCATTATGACAGGTGTGAAGTGGTATCTCATTGTGGTTTTGATTATTATTTCCCTTATAATGAGTGATATTAGGCATTTCTTTCATATGCCTGTCAGCCATTTGCATGTCTTCTTTGGAGAAATGTTTGTTTATGTCTTCATAACTGGATTATTTATATTTTGGATATTGAGTTTGATAAGTTCTTTATAGATTTTGGATACTAGCCCTTTATCTGATACGTCATTTGCAAATATCTTCTCTCATTCCATCATTTGGTTGCCTTCTAGTTTTGTTGGTTGTTTCCTTCGCTGTGAAGAAGCTTTTTATCTTGATAAAGTCCCAATAGTTCAGTTTTGCTTTTGTTTCCCTTGCCTCCAGAGACATGTCTAGTAAGAAGTTGCTGCATCCAAGGTCAGAGAGATTTCTGCCTGAGTTCTCCTCTAGGATTTTGCTGGTTTCCAGTCTGACATTTAGGTATTTCATCCATTTTGAATTTATTTTTAGGTTTGGTGTCAAAAAGTGGTCCAGTTTAATTCTTCTGCATGTTGCTGTCCAGTTCTCCCAACACTATTTGTTGAAGACATTGTCTTTTTTTCCATTGGATATTCTTTCCTGCTTTCTGAAATCACCAGGGATAAATTTCACTATTGAATAAGAAGGATAAAATAAAGAAAAAGAAAATGAACTAAATAAAAAATATAAAATAAAAAGTAGACTATCTTCTAATATATTTGTAATTGGAATAAATGTATGTGACTTAAAAACAGACTTTAAGGCTGGAATTAAATTTAGTATACAAGAGATACTCTTAAAGTAGAAAGGTAAAAAATACTCGAAAATAATAGGAAGAAAATACTATACCAGGAAAATATAAATCAAAAGAAAATTGGTGTAGCAACCTTAATACTTGACACAATAAAATTTAAGGCAAAATATAATTAAAACAAAACAGAATGTTATGATTGCAGAGGTACAATAAGACAAAAATATATATCTATCCTGACTGCATATGGCCCTTATATATATCAAACAACAACAGATAGCACAGCAGGGAAAATTAGATAGAACATGTTTTTGAGGTTTTAATACAGCCTATTCAGAAACTATTAGATCAAATAGATTAAAAATAAGCAGAAATACAAAAATTGGAACAGTATAGTATAGCCTGAGTTAACAGACATACATCGAATTTATATTGAGAAAAGAGACTGATTTTTCTAGATCACCATGGAACATTTTTGAAAACAAACTATTTATGAGGCTATAAAGGAAACTCAATATATCCCAAATAACCAATATCAATATTTTCTCTACATGATTATTTTCTCTGCCATAATGGAGTCAGTTAGAAATGAATACCAAAGAAAGCTAAAAATTGGATTTGTTTATAAATTAAAAACATATTGCTATTAATCCCTGAGAAAAAGAAATCAACAAAGAAATGAAGGAATATTTAGAACTGAATGGTACTTAAACCTTACTTTTAAAAAATCAACCATAGCTAAACATAGCAGTTACAAGGAATTTTTTAAGGTTTTAAGTATACTAATTAGGAAGCCAGAAAGGTTAGTAATAAATAAATGTTCAACAGAAAAATTTGTAAAAAGCATGAAAAAAGACAGGGCAAGTTCCAAAGATTGTAAGGAATAGAGGAAACATTCACGAAATAGAGAAAAATAAGAATTTTGAAACCAAAAATGGGTTCTTTGAAAAAGATGGTTAAGATAGGCTAACCTCTGAGCTCTGCAAATAAAGAATAATAAACGGTAGTGCAACTAATATAACAAACGATGTGTTAACTACACTGGGATTTAAAAAAAAATAACAAAGGGTAAGCACCCACAGACACACCAGAAATTTAAATAAAATAAAATAACATTATTTTTAACAAAATAATATTATTATATGTATGTATGTGAATGATTGAAAATTCTTTCATGAAATAGTCAAATTCCTAGAAAAAATAGAACACCCCAAAATTAATATAAAAAGAAACTGATAGCTTGAATGACTAATAATATTTAAAATGACCTCTTTTTTCCCCATGCCTTACATGCCTAGATAGTTAATATAAATTCTTTGAAACAATTACAAAGAGCAGATAGTTCCTTCTTAAACAAGGTGTTTCAGAAAATATTAGAAAGAATACAGGTTGCGTGATTTCTTTTATGGCTTAATTTTTGTTCTAAGGCTTGATGAGAACAATAGAAAGAAATTTCATTGTGAACATTGTGTTCATTGTGAACATAAGTGCAGAAATCCTAAATAAAATATCAGTTACCTGAATCCAATAAAGTATTTTAGTATCAAGTAGGATTTATCCCAGAAAAGTGGGGATGAAACATTTGCCATAAAATAAAGGATAAAATCTTTTATTTAGAAATATTTGATTTTTCTTAATTAATGCAGAAAAATAAGTTGATAAGATTCAACACCTATTTATGATAAATTTATCAAATCAAGAACAGAACTGAACTTCTTTAAAAAATTTTTTTAATGTTTATTTTTGAGAGAGAGAGAGACAGACAGACAGACAGAGCATGAGCAGGGGAGGGGCAGAGAGAGAGGGAGACACAGAATTGGAAGCAAGCTCTAGGCTCTGAGCTGTCAACATAGAGCCCGATGAGGGGCTTGAACTCACGAATGGTGAGATCGTGACCTGAGCTAAAGTGGGACCCTCAACCGAATGAGCCACCCAGATGCCCCAGAACTGAGCTTCTTTTAATTGATAAAAAGATTATACCAAAAGTGGAAGCAGCTGCTATACTTAACAAGAGCTTATATTCATTGCCTTTACTATAAAGACATTGTTTGAGAGTGTAAAGTGGGGTCAATGGACTGGAGGATGCTAGGATGACAAGTGATACAGTAATACCATAATAAAAACAGAGGGATTAATTGACCAAATGCCTAGATGAATGCTACATGCTGAGATGCTCACTCCTCTTTCAGAGCTTCCCAGAAAGCTAGAAGTCAAATGTTTTCTATTTAGAGCTAAGATTGGAAGACTGGAAATTTGAACAGCCCAAAAGGAAATATCTAAAACTATTAATTATTGAAGGTTTGTCAACAAAGAGTCCACTCAGAATGCCCAGAAATGAGGCTGAAAGTTGATAAGCCCCAAAATAAGAGCACCAAGCATATATCAGACACAATGAGAAGGTCTAAACATGTGAACCTCAGACAGGATGTATACAAAGAAACCATACCTACAGATATCATGTTAAAATTGATGAAAACAATAGACCAAGAGGAAATCTTAAAGGCAGCTGGGAGTAGCATCATGATGATGGTAGAAAACACATACATTATTGTTCCACAGTTCCTGTTAAAAAGTTAACCATAAATTTAATGTTGCTAATTTATAACTGACCCTAATGAATCAAGGTACATATTGTAATCTCTAGGGCAACCACTAAAATAATAAAAGAATGCATAACTTACTTACAGAGGCCAAAAATGGAATGAGAACAATACTTGATTAATCCTAAAAATCAAGAAAAAAAAGATAGGACAAATAGATAATAAAATGTGGATTTAAACCCAAATGTATTAGTTGACATATTAGTGTATGTGTTAAATACAGACAAAGTGTCTAAATTAAAAATGATGATTGTCATATTGCATTAAAAATTCAATAATACACGGGGTGTCTGGGTGGCTTAGTTGGTTAAGTGTCAGACTTTGCTCAAATCATGATCTCACCATTCATGAGTTTGAGCCCCATGTCAGGCTCTGTGTTGACAGTTCAGAACCTGGAGTCTGCTTTGGATTCTGTGTGTGTGTGTGTGTGTGTGTGTGTGTGTGTGTGTGCCCCTCCCCACTCTCAAAAATAAATAAACATAAAAAAATCAATAATAGGAACTTACATGTGACATTGTTTAATTATAAGGACACCAAAGGGTTGGAAACATAAGTCTAGAAAAATGTACCATGGAAACACTAACAAAAAGAGAGCTGTTACAACTGTGTTAATATCAGACAAAATAGACTTTAAGAAAGAGGAATTACTAGTTATACTAGTTATAGTGATTTCATAATGATGAAATGTTCAACCCAACAAAAAGACATGACAATCCTAAATTTGTATGTAGTTAGTAACATAGCTTCAAAATGTATAAAGCAATAGAATGAAAAGAAGAAATAAATGAAATTATAATCAGTTATAAATTTTTAAATACTTCTTTCAGTAACTGATGGAGTAAACAGAAAAATCATAAAGTTATAGATTTGGACAATATGATTAACCAATTTGACCTAAGTAACATATATAGAATAATTCAAACAACTGGAGATTGATTGGTTTTTCAGGTGTATTCAAAGGGAACATTCACCAAAATGACCATATGCGGGGTCATAAATCAAGTTTTACCTCAAAATATTAAAAACATAGGGAACATGTTTTCTGACTTCGATGGAATTAAGCTATAAATCAAAAACAAAAGATAATTAGAAAAATCTCTATTGGAAATTAAATCATATTCTTCTAAGTAAAACCTCTTAAAGAAGAAATCAGGGTGCCTGGGTGGCTCAGTTGGTTAAGTGTCAAACTCTTAATTTGAGCTTAGGTCGTGATCTCATGGTTTGTGAGATGGAGCCCCATGTCAGGCTTTAAGCTGATGACATGGAGCCTGCTTGGGATTCACTCTCTCTTTTTCTCTCTTCCCCTCCCATGCTCTCTCTCTTTCTTTCAGAATAAAAATAAATAAACTTAAAAAAAAAGAAATCACAGTAGACAATGGAAGGTATTAGTAACAGACTAATAATGAAGATATGACATATAAAATTTGTGGGAAGTGGCTAAAGCTGATCTTAGAGGGAAATTTGTAGCTCTAGATGCATATATTATAAAAAAGATTATCTATTTATTATTTTTAATTTATATTTTAGTTAACATACAGTGCAATATTGGTTTCAGGAGTAGACTTCAGTGATCCATCACTTACATACAACACCCAGTGCTCATCATAACAAGTGCCCTCTTACTACCTATCACCCATCTAGCCCATCCCCACCCACCTCCCTCTATCAATCCTCAGTTTTTTCTCTATCATTAAGAGTCTCTTGTGGTTTGTTTCCCTCTCTCCTCTTTCCCCCCCTTCCCATATGTTCATCTGTTTTGTTCCTTAAATTCCACATACAAATGAAGTCATACGGTATTTGTCTTTCTCTTATTGATTTATTTTGCTTAGTTAGCGTAATACATTCTAGCTCCATCCATGTCTCTACAAATGGTAAGATTTCATTCTTTTTGGTGGCTGAGTAATATTTGATTGTATGTATACATCTAAAGAAGATAATTTAGGATTTAAATATCTCATGAAGTTAGTAAAATCATTAAATGAAACCAAGAAAGTAAAAGAAAGAAAATAAGAAAGATAACAGAAACTAATTAAATAGAAAACAGGCATATTATGGAGACAATCAATGCAGTAAGAAGTTAGTTCTGTGAAAAAATTAATACAATTATTAAACTTTTAGCAAGACTTACCAAGAAGAAAAAGGCCACAAATTACCACTTATCAACAACAAAAAATAGGACATCATTACAGATCTTTTATACATTAGAAAGATCATGAAAGGATATATTGAACAACTTGTGCTAATAGGTTTGAAATTTTGATGAATTGTGCATATTTCTTAGAAAACATAGCTTATAAAAATGGACACATGAAGAAATTAAAAATCTGAATAGTCTTCCTATTAATATTAAAGAAGTTAAATTTATGATGAAAAAACTTCCAATAAATGAAACTCCAAGAGAAATGGCTTTACTGTTGAAATCTTTCAACGTTTAAAGATAATATACATTAATCTTATATGGAGTGACTGGGTGGCTCATTTGGTTAGGCTTCCAACTTCAGCTCAGGTCATGATCTCATGGTTCGTGGGTTTCAGCCCCATGTCAGGCTCTGTGCTGACAGCTCAGAGCCTGGAGCCTGCTTTGGACTCTATGTCTCCCTCTCCTTCCTCTCTCTCTGCCACTGCCCCACTCATGCTCTTTCTCTCTCTCTCAAAAATAAATAAACATTAAAAAATTTAAAATTATATATACCCTTTTAGAGAAGAGAGAAGGGGAAGCACTTCTCAATTTGTTTTATGAGGCCAGAATAATATTGATACAAAAACATTACAAGAATTGCATAAGAAAGGAAAGCAACAGGACAATGTCTCTCATGGATATTGATGAAATATCCCAAATTATTAGCAAATCAAACTCAGCAATATATTTCAAAAAGATTATCATGATTAAATTGGGTTGATTCCAGGAAATCAAGCTTAGTTTAATATGTGAAGATCATATGATGTCATTCCCCACAATAACAGAAAAAAGTCAGAAAAAATCAATAATACCTCAATGAAAGCAAAATACCATTGAATTAAACTCTTAACTAAAAAAACTCACAGCATACTAGGAATACAAGAGAACATGCCCAATTTGTACGTGTCTCTTTAAAAACCCTACGGAAAATAGTATATTATTAAATTATTATTAATTATTAATAACAAGTACTTAAAAACTTTCCCTCTGTGATTGGGAATGAAATGAGAATGCCTGCTATCACCACATTTATTCACCATTATAGTGTGTTTCTAGCCAGTGCAAATTTGGAAGAAAAAGAAAATTTATGAAGGTTGAAAAGGAAGAGAGGAAGAAAGAAAAGACAAGGAATAAATATAACAGATGATATGTTAGTACACAGGAAAGTTAAAGCAATCTACAAATGAATAATTAGGATTAATACATGGGCTTAGCAACGCTGCTGAATACAATGAAAATATGTCAAAATTGGATTTTTAAAAATATATTAGTAAGAATTAGAACATGAAACTTTGAAAAAAATCAGTATTTCCAATAGCATTAAAAAATGAAGTATTTTAGGGGCACCTGGGTTGCTCAGTCGGTTAAGTGTCTGACTTTGGCTCAGGTCCTGATATCATGGTTTGTGGTTTTGAACCCTGCATAGGGCTCTGTGCTGACAGCTCAGAGCCTGGAGCCTGCTTCAAATTCTGTGTCTCCCTCTCTCTCTGACCCTCCCTCACTTGCACTCTGTTTCTCTTCATCTTAAAAACATTTTAAAAATATTTTAAAAATAAAGTATTTAGGAATAAATACTGATGTACCAGAGATATGCAGAGAGGTGTCACAAATTGCTGAGAGATATTAATGGGTTGGAAGACAATATTATAAAAATGCTAGCTCTATCTGTAGATTCAATGCAATCCCAGCAAAAATCAGATTTGTGTGTGTGTGTGTGTGTGTGGTAGAAATTTATTAATTGATTCTAAAATTCATATGGAAATGAAAAGAGTCAAGAATAGTCAAGTAATCTTGAAGAACCACCCTGATGGATTTAATTAATTGCTGCTGCTTTATAATAATACAGTATGGGGCGCCTGGGTGGCTTAGTCGGTTAAGCGTCCGACTTTCGCTTGGGTCATGATCTCGCGGTTCGTGGGTTCGAGCCCCGCGTCGGGCTCTGGGCTGACTGCCAGATCAGAGCCTGGAGCCTGTTTCAGTCTGTGACTCCCTCTCTCTCTGACCCTCCCCTGCTCACGCTGTCTCTCTCTCTCTCCTAGAAATAAAAAAAAAAAACCACATTATAATAATACAGTATGGAACAGATGCAATACAGACAAACAGACCAATGAAACCAATAGTGCAGAAGCAGACTCACAACACTCAGTCTCATGATTTTGTTGCAAAAATGCAGCAAGGGTGCAGGAGGGAAAGGATGGTCTTTACGATAAATGATTCTGGGTTAATTGACTACCCATAAGTAAGAAAGGATCTTTGTCTTTTCCTCACATCATAATCAAAACCAATTCCAAGTGGAATGTACATTTGAACATGAAAAGTAGCATGGACATATATCTTCACGATTCTGAAGGCCAACATGTCCTAAATGGATTTGATAAACACTAACCATACATGGAGTAGGAAAATATATTTGCAATATAGGTCTATATATCTGTCTATATCAGGCCTTGAATATATATAATATTCCTAAAAATCAGTTAGAAAAAGACCATAAAATTTGAAAAATGAGTTAAAGGCTTTTAAAGACATGAAAAGCTGTTCAGTGTCATTAGGCAGCAAGGAAATGCAAATTAAAACCTCAATCAGTTACCACTACATACCTACCCAAATGTCTACAATAACAAAAAAAAAGACAATACCAAGTTTTGATGAGGATGTGGGGCAATTCAAATTGTCACATAGTGACAGTGGGAGTGCAAATTGGTGCAACTACTTTGAAAACCTGTATTAATTAATAACTACTATAGCAGAGCAACAACGTGCATGTAGTTAGTTTCATTGCCAATGATAATGATTGTATATCCTTATTTTCAGTTGTCTTCTTTATAATTTCAATAGTTTTTGGCTGAATTCTTGTCATACTAATGAGAGTATTATAGTTTTTATAATGAGGCTGATGGAGGATAATGGGAATGGAAGAGTCGGCTCTGCCATCTTTTTTATTCCTTTGTGCTTGTGATATCATTATTACTTCAATCTGTGTTGTTTTGGCTAGAATATTTTATTTAAGTAGGCTCCACAGCCAATGTGGGACTTGAACTTATGACCCTGAGATCAAGAGTCACCTGCTCTAGCAATTGAGCCAGGCAGGCCGCCCCCCTTCTTGGCTAGAATATTTAGTTTATTTTTTAAGTTTATTTATTTATTTTGAGAGAGGGAGAGAGTGCACACGTGGGGGAGGGGCAGAGAGAAGGAGAGACAAAAACCCAAGCAGGCTCTGCATCAACAGCACGCAGCCCAGTGTGGGGCACGAACTCGCAAACTGTGAGATCATGACCTGAGCTTAGGTTAAGAGTTGGATGCTTAACTGACTGCACCACCTAGGTGCCCCTAGAATATTTTAAAACCGCTTTTCCCAAATGGGGGAGTTAATTTAAATGCTAGATTTATATAGTCTGTACATTCCTTTAATAGGGCTCACAAAAGGCCACCAAATAAGAGTGCCACTCTCTGCTCTTTGGAGCAGTGACATTCCTACATTCCCTCAGGGCTCCTCAGAGCCTGCAAGACTGACACACAGACCAAGGAAAGGCACTAATATCAATCCATGCAATATATTTCAATAAAGTTTAATCATTTTGCCATGTTTATATAAAAACTTACAAATAGAAGTCCTAATATATTTTTTTCTTCACCCAGTGGATTTTCATGCATGCCCCACATTAGAGACCCTAGCTTAAGGTATGTGTATGTATGTGTGTATGTCAGTGTAGCAATGAATCAATATTTATAGATCATTTTCTAGTGCCAAACACAGTGCTGAGTTACTTGCTAGTATCAAAGTAGGTCACATCAATTGAGCATTTATCTTGGTGCCACCAGACTAGGCCTTTTCTGCATATACCCTGAAGCAATCCTATGAGTTAGGTATCATTACTTCCCTGTTGTACAGGTGAGAGGTGCTGGGTATTTCCTTGGTTCATTTTGATGCCTGCTATGGGGACCTTCCAGTATCTGGAAACCCACAAACTTGCTCAATCCTGCTTCAGAACCCAGCCCCAACCTCTTTGCTTCCTTCTGATTGTTAGCTGTTAAAATTCTTTTGGTCCATAATACTTTTTTTCTTATAATGGACATCCATGCACAAATATAAAATACCTCTTTTTTCACTTGTGTGCAAGATGGTAAGCTCAAGGGGTCAGGAATCCAACTGTCTACAGCATTATTATATTGTTAGTGTCCAGCAGAGTATCTGTCAGAGAAGTCATGCATATCTTTGTTGCATGAATGGATGAATGAATGAATTACGAATTTTATTTTGTTGAATGAATGACTTACAAGAACGGTAACAAAAAAGACTGTCTAGAATATATGATAACTTTAGTCTTTCCCTGTGGCTTTTTTATAAGCATCCTTTAATACTTTTTCTCAATGAAAAGACTTTATATGACCTTGAAAATGAAAATATTCTTCTTTATATTTGACTAATTTTACTAATGTCAACTTGAGGAAGTCTTTCTTTCTGAATTTAGCAATTTCCAAATAGATGGTCACAAACCAGGCTTTGCATCCTGGATAAATTAAATCTCACCTTTAGTCTATCTATTAATTTCAGAGACATGCACAGTTGATTAACTATTGAGCATCCTGAATATTTTTAAGGGTATTCATTCAGGATTTTGTTTTTATTATTATTTTTAATGTTTATCTATTTTTGAGAGACAGAGCATGAGCATGAGCATGAGCAGGGGAGGGGCAGAGAGAGAAACCCACACAGAATCCAGAGCAAGCACAGCTACTGTCAGCACAGAGCTGTCAGCACAGAGCCATTTGCGGGGCTCGAACTCACTAACTGTGAGATCATGACCTGAGCCAAAGTTGGATGCTTAACTGACAGAGCCACCCAGGCACCCCTATTCAGGATTTTAAATGGACTTTTGAGTGTGTTTCTGAGAGCATTTGCAAAACTATCCTTAACCTTTTCTAAGGCGGAGGCTCAGCTTACATTTTTTCTCTCACCCTGAAACTCAATATCACTGGCTCATGCCTAGACTTTGTCTACCTGTAAGCCGGAGAGACTGTTAATTTCAGCAATGCTGCACGATATTCTGCCAAACTAAGTGGGCTCAACTGATTGACACTCACTTTTAAGAAGCTTTATGGATAGCAAAAGTTTTTAAGGGGTTCCTTTCAACGTGACCTATGACCTTGAAGATTACTTTGTGGCATGTGGATCTTGTTTCCTTAATTCTTTTTGTTTTCTAGAAGAAATCCTGTGTGAAGCCACCCCACAGAATCCATGTTATGACCACTTCGGCTGCAACACCTGTTTATTTACAATTTAGATGGAACCCTGGAGAGACGTGCCCCTCAGCTGGCAGAGGTTTATAAACTCTATGATCTATAGCTGAATCTAAAACGGTAAATAAGCTGATAACAAACAGAAAAGTTGTTTTTGAAGAAGCAGCTTTGAGGATGGAAGAATGTCCATGCAACATGGGAACAAACATGTAAAAATCAGCCTGGCTGGATTAAGGGTCTCCAGTGAGCTCTGCCAGCTAGAGTCTTTCCTTTGTCTCAGCATGCCCCCAGCTGGCAGATGGGGCTCACAATTTGCTTTCAAATATCTTGGCCTGGCTCTGGGATCTGGTGTTTAAAAGGAAAAGCGGCACACGAAGATTTTCCCAGTCTGCAACACTCTGGGCCAGTAATAATCTTTGTGGGTCAATCTTTGGCTGTTGTAACACGCGAGGATTAACCATTCAGATACAGTTCCTTCTCTATGTGAGAACAAGAAATTCATTCAGGCAGTTGATCTGCTCCTAGCTTTGGCCTTTTGCATCAACATTTTCCCACTGTCTCTCTCCCTCCCCCAACCCCTGGAGTGATAGAGGAGGGGAACAGAAATTATAGCCAGGGTCCCACTCACTGCTCTGTTATCATCTGAATGGCTTAGCCAGCACACCAGGAGGTGCAGGAGAAAATCTCAATTCTGAGTTTTGGGAGTGTAGTAGATGCTGTTAGGATTCTGCCCATGTTTCTTAAGCCTACTTTGGAGATGGCCTGCAGACAGCTCCCTCACTCCGTAAGCTTCCTTCATCATGCAGGAGGCAGACCATGAGTGTCAAGGAGTTTACACCCCAGGAGTGACCCTTAACCAATGAGGGGTGGGGATTAGCAGAACAATGTTCCAGTGTTCTAGCCTCTCAGAGGGACAGTTCCCACAGTCTCAGTCCTGGGGGATTGAGTCTTGGGTGCTCACCCTCACAGATGCACATCAGGTTTCTTCTTGCCCGGCTTCCACCCCTTCCTCACACCTCACACCTCTCACCCCTGAGACTAACTCCCAGACAAACCATCTGCACTCAAATCCTTGTCTCAGTCTCCACTTTGAGGGAAACATAAACTAAGTCAGGCACCCTGTGCTAGTGGCTGAGGCTGCCAAGGATGAGCCCAAGAAACAGTGGGCAAGAAAGGCAGTCTTGTTTGTGGCATCCACTCTTCTCTTTAGTGTTTCAGATCCATGGAAATGATTCCACACTTGTTCTTTCACACAGAGAGAAGCCAGGCACCCCATTCCTTTCCCTTTGTCCCTCATGGGGACACTACTGCCTGGTGTGCCCCTCGTCTGCTCTGGGCTGCAGTGTGTAGGCAGCATCCTATGCATCCCCAGGGCTGGGTGGGCCATAATACTGTGCTCACACTGCAGACAGTCCTCTGAGCTACCAGTCTGTGAATTCTGCTCAACACCTCATCTGCTCCTCTGTGAAATGATGGAGTTGAATTCAATGGTTTCTTCTTTTGAAGAAACCATTTGTTGTCTTTTTGCAAAAAAAATGACATGCTTGTTACAAAAATAATTTACCAATAAAGGAAAGATAAAGAAGAGAATAAAGAATCTTGCCAGCTGAGGATGACCAAAATCCCCCATATCCTCCTCCAAGCCCCTTGGCCCACCTTTTAACTCCAGCCATGGCCACTGACTATGCAGTGCAACCCAGCTCCCTGCCTACCTTTGCCCCAGGGCTCCTCTACCACTGCAGGTGGATCACCTGTCCCCATCTGGGGCAGGTGCTCACAGGAGGTGGAAAGGAGTGAACAGGGGCAACCCCTGACCCATAGGGCCTAGATCCAGTGGATCAAAACACCCCTTCTCCTGTTCTGCAAGTGGACAATCTAAGCTGTCTGCACAACTCCTGAGAGGGTCCTAAATAGGACTGAGCTCAGGGTGATTGGCTCAACAATTGTCCCTGGGTTTTCCGCCCTACTTCCTTGTTTCACATTTCTCTAGCCCTCCCCTCCAATTTTTGTAATCACTTCCCAAAATAAACTGTCCACACACAAGCTCTTGTCTCAGGCTGATCTGGGGGGGAGCCAGACACACTAAGACATTTTGTGTGTGTGTGTGTGTGTGTGTGTGTGTGTGTGTGTGTGTGTGAGAGAGAGAGAGAGAGAGAGAGAGAGAGAATGAATAAATAAGTGTAGAGCATCAAGTAAAGGCACATGCTATACACATGATTCTATAACCTGGATTTACACTTTCTGTATTGGTAGATACATACCTGTATCCTGATTTCTATAACGGTGTAGCATTCCCATTGTATGTAACATGCTTTTCCTAACTTGTCAGATGGTTTCTAGATTTTTGCTGTCTCACACAGGATCCTAGCCTTTAATGATAATAAGCTGGATTACTTCCAAAGCATTATCTAGTAGGAACTAACCAGCCTTGAAAATTCCACTCTGATTGGTGGCTGGAAATATAGCTTCTATCTCACTAGTTAATGCTGTGCAAAGCTATGATCTTTGCCTGGGGTCTAGTCTTAACCTGATCCATGGAGTACTCTGGAGTGTGAGTTGCACCATGGAGTTCATGTTCCTTGAGGCACATATATATCCTTATGAAACAGTCACTGACCACTGGTTGTCCATGGTGGGGGGTTCAAGGGAAGCAATGAGGTAGCTTCCCTTTTGGCAGTGGGCAATTCTCCAGAGATGAAGGCAGGTGAGAGCTGTTAGCAGCTACCACTCCTGGCAGGTGGCTGCCTGGGTGGGGCACCAGCAGCATTTATATAATGTATACATTTATACAGGTACAGAGTATTACCTTACTGAAGTATATGCTCATGTATAGAATACTACTTAACCGAGAATTGAGTACAGTCTCTTTACGATATATATGGGTTATCAATTTTCAACCCACACCTTTGCTATATACTCAGTGAGGCTGGCGTGCCCATTCCATTTCCAAATACCCTGATGATGTGTTAAAATAATTTTCAATTAAGCAATAGCAAAGTCAGCACTTATGACATAATGCACCATTAGGCTTATAGTAACAGTCCCTAACAGTCCTTAATGAGTCACAGTCTCTCAAAGCTTTGTAAATATTAGTTTCCAAAGTCACATGAAGTCCCTGGGGACTCTCTTCACCAGCCTTGTGCGATTTGTCTCCTGTCAAATAACAAATTTGTCTTCTGACATAGCACCCTCAGGCGGCTATGTCAGCATCCATTCTTCCCCACCAGGAGAAGCCTTTTGTGCCTCCTTCTTGTCCCTGGGCTCTGCTCGCTGCTGTCCCTAGAGGGCGCTCTGGTGGCCATCACTGCAGTTGCCCCACGGGTTCTCCAGGAAATCTATAGGGTGTCTGAAACCTGGCATTCCAGCTCCTCTGGAGAATAGCGAAGGAGGCCTTGACTCTGTGTTTTCTCCATTGCTGGGCGCATTGCTGGGGTCACTGCTGTTCTCCTAGAGCATACATTGGAGCCCAACTGCAGGTCTGTGAGTGAGCTGGAGGAGGGGTTTGTCATCCACTCTGTTCTCCTACTGAGGAGCGGCAGCTACCCAGAGCAGCATCCGGACCTCCAACCCCTTCTCTTTGCCTCTGACATAACTGTACAATGAGAAGGAGAGCAGTAGAGAGCTGATATGTGAAAGGTACCTGGAACAGTGCCTGGTTTATGTCGGGACTTAATAAATGTTTGCTATTATTGGTGTAAGTTCACCTAACCATTAGGCTTTCCTGTCTCTCAGCATGTTTCATGATAAAATGGATCTTTTCCATTTGTCTCTCTCTATATCGAAGTAAAAGAGTTTGCTTGACAAGAGCAGTCTTGGTGAGTGCTGGCCTTCGTCTATCTGGGCATCAATACAGTCGGGAATCAGAAGTATCCAGCTGAGTTTGATGAAAGCAGTGTGGGTTTTAGAGCTGGGGAGAGGTGGGTTGGAATTCTTATTAACTTACCTGGGCCTTAGTTTTCTCGTCTGTAAAACAGGAAAGCAATAGTTTCATAGTAGGATCATTATGGGGGTTAAATGAGGAAGTAGAGTCTGGTGATTGAGAGTGTAGCAGGTTTTAGGGCTAGACTGCCTGGCTGTATCCAGTTATACAACTGACCAATGGGCAACCTATTTAAACTCTGTGCCTCAGTTTTTTCTATCTATAAACTGGGATAATAGTAGCATCTACTTTGTAATATATTAAATGAGTTAACATCTGTGCTAAACACTTATCTATGGTAAGCACTTAGTAAATATGGGGCTCTTTATAAATATTATATAATTATTATATTACTATTAATGTCAGTATTAATTGTTAGTGTACAAATGAAGATGACAATTATGTAGAGAGGACATATTTATATGAATTTAATTTAGTATAATGTAAAATATTAGTTGTTTTATATATTTTCCCTATATTTGAAATAATTCAAGTCACCATGAAATAAATATTAGTCCAGATTGTATAATTTCAAAGCTGACAGGTCGGGGGAAATAGTACATGGATTTTATGCTGTTGCCACAGGACTGGCTGGTAATAAGAAATACTCACCTCCTTCCTGGGATTAATGTTGAATAATGCAAAGCCTACATTATGAAGTTTCTTCAGGAGCAATACCCTTTGCATAAAGTGTCACCACCTTGCACATAAAAAGCCCCCAAAGGCTGTGTGATGTGAAAGAGGTATTCTATGATTGGCATTTACTATAAAGGTATAATCTTTGGTTAGGTACCAAGCAGTTGACTTGTGCTCCCATAAGCCTGGTTGTGCCTGAATCCTTTTCCACCAATGTATAGGGAGTCTCTGGGAATAGAAAAGCAGGTGGCGTCGCTACCCTGATATCACTGCCCAGTGTGGAGTTCTCTTCTCTGCAAGTCTCTCACCTGCCTGAGTCACTGTATACACCATTCCTGGATTTTTGCAGTGAGTAAGGGTGGCTCCTCTGGCCACATTTCAAGTGCTGTAGCTTTGTGGTGTGGCTTTTCTCTTGCACGTGTTGCATTGTCTAACAGAGTCCTAGGCATACAGTTAATTAGCAATACATCTTTTTGACTTAAATATTTTTCAGAATTTGGAGTGAGACAAAGGAAAGTCTGTATTTGACAAAATTCTCCATTCATTCAGGACACATGCATTTTCTTATCTTTTATTCTTTTCTTTTCTACGTTTATTTATTTATTTATTTATTTATTTGAGAGAGAGAAGAGAGACAGAGCATGAATGGGAGAGGGGCAGATAGACAGGGAGACACAGAATCTAAAGCAGGATCTAGGCTCTGAGCTGTCAGCACCTGGGGCTCAAACTCATGAACCGCGAGATCATGACCTGAGCTGAAGCTGTATGCTTAACTGACTGAACTACCCAGGTGCCCCAAGTTTATTTATTTGTTTTGAGAGAGATAGTGTGCAGGAGGGGCAGAGAAAGAGAGAATTCCAAACAGGGTCTGCACTGTGAGTGCAGAGCCCAATGGGGGGCTCGAACTCACAAATTGTGAGATCATAACGTGAGCCAAAATCAATAATCTGGTGCTTAGTGGCGCCTGAGTGGCTCAGTTGGTTAAGTGTCCAACTTCGGCTCAGGTCATGATCTCACAGTTTGTGGGTTCAAGCCCCGCATCAGGTTCTGTGCTGACAGCTAGCTCAGAGCCTGGAGCCTGCTTCAGATTCTGTATCTCCCTCTCTCTCTGACCCTCACCTGCTCACGCTGTCTGTCTCTCTCTCTCAGAAATAAATACAAACATTTAAAAAAAGTTATAAAAAAAAAAGAATCTGGTGCTTAACTGACTGAGCCACCCATTAAATGCATGTGTTGCAGGGGTGCCTGGGGTAAGGCAGCCAGAAGAGTGTTATAGAGTCTACTACCACTCTGAGGATGGGGTAGATCCTGCATCAGGGTTTTCCCATTTAAGGGACAAAGAATTGGGCTATTTATCTAAAAACTTCCATTTTCCATTAATTAGGGGCTTATCTGTAGGCAACAGCTCCCTAGTACTTCTTGCCTGCCCTTCAGTGGCCATGCAGTCTGCAGCTAGGAAAGCCCGCAAATAGAGAGTGACTGTGGCTTTTGGGAAGAAGTCAAAAGCCAGTATGGGGACAATGAATGCCAACAGGGTGTGGACATAACACCAACAGTGTCTGCACTAACTATTAAGGAAAAGAGTAAGTATAGAGAAATAGTCTGAACATATTCATGTTTTTATGAGTACGCAAAACTTACTGTCTTAATTTCCAACTCTCATTTTATTACTACTTGTGGTTTCTTTTGCCAATAATTAAGGAAGGCTTCACTGGACATATTTTATAGGCCATTGCCATCAGCTGGTGGCTGGGGCTGGTAAAGCAGATGGCTTTCTAGAGCAGTTAGAGACGGCTGGAAATCTCTTTCTCTTTCCATGGTGGTCTGTCTGCATAGGCTTCCTCACAGCATGGTGGCCCTCCGGTCACTGGGCTTAGCAGCTGAAGTCTGCAAGAAGAAGGTGTTTCAGCTCCTAAGGCAGAAAGTGTGTTTGTTTTTATGACTTTACCTTAAATCACTTTTGCTGGATTCTCTTGGTTCCAAGCTCATCACGAGCCAGCTCACATTCAAGGGAAGTGAATTAGATTCTGCTTTTTAAAAAGTTTATTTATTTATTTTGAGACAGAGAGAGAGAGAGAGAGTAGGAGAGAGAGAGAGAGAAAGAGAGAAGAAGAGAGAGAGAGAGAGAGAGTAGGGGAGGACCAGCGAGAGGGAGAGAGAGAGAATCCCAAGCAGATTCTGCATTGTCAGCGCAGAGTCCCAAACAGGGCTTGAACTATGAACTGTGAGATCATGACCTGAGGTGAAATTAAGAGTTCGACATTTAACTGACTGAGCCATCCAGGCACCTCAGATTCTTGATGGGGAGGTGACAAGGTTCTAGAAAAGCACATGGGATAGGTAATAGTGAAGTGACATTTTGGAAAATTCAACTTGCTCTGTGTGTGTTCATATTAGGAAATGCTGTCGTCTTTCAATGCCTATGAAATAAATTGTACCCATAGAAGAGCAAATGAACAATGAGCATGGGTCAGCACAAATGCCTTAACTAATAAGATATGCAGAAATGTCCAAGTTTGGCAACTGTCTAAGGATGCCCACTCACAGCCACTGTCCCAAGCTGTCAGTGGCTGTTATAATTCTCAGCCAGCTGGAGTGTGTGTGTTTCTGTGTGTGCATGTGTATGCACACGTGCGTACATGTGCATTCTTAGATGAGACAGTGTTCTAATGATTATCAGCAACTACGGAAATGAAGGAAATCAGTGACACAATAAAAACTCTAATTGCTTGGCAACAGTGTTTAGGCCTCATTAGGTAGATTTGTAACAGCTTCAAGAGAAATAAACTCCTGTGTCATTAGATAACAAGGCAAGAAATAGGTTATTTCCTTTTTGAAAGGTATGAAAGCTTCCAATTGCTTGATATATTCACTTAGCAGATTATTTTCTGTCATCTCAGTTAATTGAATTTTATCCCTTGCTCTTAAAATGGTTTCCTTCAAAATACGGTTACAAAGTTCAGAAAAGTCATATTTTAAATCATAGACATGGAAGGCAGAAATCAGCCTTATCAGAACAAAGTCCTCCAGGAGGAAATAAAAAACCTAAACCTTTAGAAGATCACCTTTTCCCCATATACTTGGGTGGCTTGGCATTCAAATAATATTTTGTAGACTACATCTTTGCAATATAGCACCCAATTTAGATTTTAAAAGAAAACTAAAAATTATTTGTCATTGTGTCTATATTCTTTCTACGAGAATGCCATCAAAGCTTTCATTGTTGAAAAGTTTTTATTTTGGTTAAAAAGGACAAAAATCAGAACTCAGATTTAATTCCAATATAACCTTGGATTGTAATATATTTGGTAGTATCATGCTTTCAATCTGTCTATGACATATTTCAAGCCTGCTCTTTTGTTCTTTGTATACTCTCGAGTCTTTCCAGATTATGCTCACTACACACACACACACACACACACACACACACACCCTTCATACTACATGGTCTGGTATAATGTGGTACATAAGTAAGCTCATCTTTTGCTTTTAAATGCTAAAAAGTGGACTAAATCAATGTAGCAAATATACTTACAATGTCTCATATCTGATTTCTAAGGTTTAAATGTCCTTAACCATACAGTATATCATTTTCCCTCTTTTGCTACTGACTTTTAAATCCATATGTATTTAGGTAGAAGCAATATATGATTTCCCTCCCTGCCTTAAGTATGTGCCCTAGTTTGTTTTACTCAAAGCCCCTTTGCCCCAGACCCTGAGAAGGTTTAGACCCATGGATGAGAGAAGCAGGCAGAAGCCAACAGTTTGGGAATTTCCCAGCACACGTTGACTCCTTGGTGCCAAATAATGTCACATGCAGAAGAGGGGTCTGATAACTTCTCTCTCTCATGATGAGAACCTGGAAGAGTCTAAGAAAAGACTATTCAGTCTTCAGTGGATATAATTCCAAGCACTTTGCCCAATAATTTTCTTATACACCTCTGTGAGGAGAAAAAGTAATTGTCTAAGTTAAAGCCAAGAATATCCTTGTATTTAGTGTATACTGTGTATACTATATAGGAAGCATATATAGTGGAGCAAACACTGTCCATAGCCAACCACATCCCTTCCTCTGGCCCTCATGTTTGTCCATCCAGTGCCCATGTCAGGCGGAGAATCTGCAAAGCGTAGGCAAAGAACAGGCCAAAAGTGCCTTGAAATTAACTCCCTCAACCTCTGACGGGCAGGAGTTGGTGGATACAGAGCCCAGCTTCCCTAGTCTTGGTGGGAACCTCGGAGACACATTAGACACAGTCACCTAGATGACCCCAGGGGATTGTGTCCTAGCTGCCTGCAACAGTAACCAGCTCCCGAGAGCACCTCAGATTGGCTTCCTTCCCTTCCCTGTCTCACTACTCCACCCCCCACCATTTTTCCTGGAATCGCCTCCCAAATAAACTACTTGCACCCAAATTCTCGTCCCAGGGTCTATTTCGGGGGGACCTAGCCTAATTCTACCTGTGAGGGCCGTGAAGTTTAATAATAGATGCTCTTGTTTGACAAAGATGAGGCCGGTCCATGGAAAGCAGACCAGGGTTGGCTTTGCAACCCCTGACCCCTCCTTTCTCACTGGCTCCCCTGCGTGCTAAGAGGCCACATGCTAGAGTTCAACTACCTGTGCTTACTTCCAGGCTCACTCATCTAGAGCTGGGTAGCCCTGAACAAGTTGCTTGTCCTTTCTAGCCAGGATTGGAGATCAATGCAAGAGATGAATGAGGAAAATGTTTGTGCTTAGTGCCAGCACATGGAAAATGCTTAATAAATGTTGCTATTGTCACTATTATTGCTACTGTTGTGGCCACTATTATGTAAGCCCAACTTCCTAGAATGCATTTCTGACATAACTTAGAAGTTTTTAATCTATTTCTTCAGCTCAGTCTTTTTTTTTTTTTTTTAGTTTTTATTTACTTTAGAGAGAGAGAGAGAAAGAGACAGACAGACAGGGTGTGAGTGAGTGAGGGGCAGAGAGAGAGGGAGACACAGAATCCAAAGCAGCCTTCAGGCTCTGAGCTCTCAGCACAGAGCCTGATATGGGGCTCATATTCACAGACTGTGAGATCTTGACCTGAGCCGAAGTCAGAGGCTTAACTGGCTGAGCCATCCAGGTGTCTGTCTTTGGCTTGATCTTAAGGTAGATATGCCATAAGGAATCACTGGCAATGAAATTTTGGTTCGGAATATTTCTATGGCATAAAATGTCTGAATTCCGGAGCTTGGCATTTACAGATCCTAAATTGTATAGTGACAAACTTCTCAGTGCCCCTTAAAAGGATAAAGTTTCATCTGGTTTTCTTTCCTTAGTTGCAACTTATGGAATGTGTCTCTAATCGTGTTTACAATTTTGTGGAAGCATATTTTGGAAAACATTTAAAAAGTATTTTAACTTAAAAAAACTTTTCAAACTACAAGTTTTCTCTCTCTTATCTCCAAATTAAGTTCTCATATAACACTTGTTCTCAAAGGCAAGTGTGCCAGAAAGTGACAAATGCTGCTGTTTTTGGGTGGAGAATTTACTACATTGATTTTGTTGTGGCCCAGATCAGCAAGTGTATAAAAAAGAAAAGCTGAATTATTTTGGGAGCCCCTCTTATGTCCTTCCCTAGACTTAGACATTCCTAACCTCCTCCATCTTTCTTCCCTGGAAACTTCTTTTATTAATTTTTAATTAAAAAAAAATTTTTTTTAAATCCAAGTTAGTTAAAATATAGCATAATAATGGTTCCAGGAATAGAACTTACTTACATACAACACCCAGTGCTCATCATAACAAGTGCCCTCCTCAATGCCAATCACCTATTTAGCCCATCCTCCCACCCAATACCCCTAAGTGAGTAACTCTCAGTTTGTTTTCTGTATTTAAGAGTCTCTTATGGATTGCCTTCCTCTCTGTTTTTCTTATTTTTCTTTTCCTTCCCATATGTTCATCTGTTTTATTTTTTAAATTCCACATATGAATGAAATTATGTGATAACTGTCTTTTTTTGACAGACTTATCTCACTTTGCATAATACCCTCTAGTTCCATCCCTGTTGTTACAAATGGCAGGGATTTCAATTCTTTTTGATCACCAAGTAATAGTCCATTGTGTATATATACACCACATCTTCTTTTTCCATTTGTCAATGGACATTTGGGCTCTTTCCATAATTTGGCTATTGTTGATAGCACTGCTATGAACACGGGGATGAATGTGCCCCTCCAAATCAGCATTTTTGAATCTTGTAGTGCAATTGCTGGGTCATTGAATAATTCTGTTTTTAATTTTTTGAGGAACCTCCATAATGTTTTCCAGAGTGGCTGTACCAGTTTACATTCCCACCAGTAGCTTCCTTGGAAAGTTCTTAAAACAACCCTCTTCTCCTTTCCTGCTCCCCCAAATAGTCTGGTACCTTGACATAGGTTTTAATATGGAAGTTTCCATCAGTGAGAATTCTTGAACAAGTGATTTCTAGTTTCCCACAAGAAAAGGGAGTGTCTGGTGATCACATTGCATGATAGAGTGTGCAAGACTAGATGGAGTGTTTCTGTCCCCTTGTGTACTCACATGAAGTGGGTGGCACTGAACTGTGCTGTGGGCTAAGTCTTTGCCTGCAATCTTGATGTTTGGATGTATCCTTCACTGCCACCTTGCCCTGTCAGAGGCTTAATCTCTTCTTTATTGTTTTTTTCCATTTTGGACCCCTCTCTTCCACCAAAGTTCAGGAAGAATCTTTGGTAAGTCCTTTGCACCTTAATGCTGTTAAGCAGAATTAAGGGGTTTGAACATTATTGGGATGGGATAGGGGCCAAGAGAACAGGCATTCCCGAGTCTGACCCTGGACGGCAGTTGTTTTTCCCCCAAGGATGCCATCAAGAGATAGGGACAGGGACAACAGTGAAGGAAAGTCTCTTATTGCTGTCCATCATGATTGGGCTGCCAGTGTGCAGAGCACAGAACTCTGGAGATGCTGAGGTATAGAAGATGGCTCAGTATAGCACTACACCCCCCCCGCCCCGCCCATAGCATACCCATGATCTTGAAGTGCTCCACACACTAGCTAGCCACCCAGAAGACCAGGGGACCCATAGAAGAAGATTAAAATGCATCCAGGAGAGAAGAATGGCTTTGTGGAAGGAGGAAGCAGGAAGAGACAGAGAGAAACAGAGAAAGAGACAGAGAAGTACCAGCAAGATAAAGCAAGAGGATCAAAACTCCTTTTTGCAGGAAAGGGCTTGGACTATTGACTGACATTCACCTTCAGGCTAGAAGAGGACAAGAGGAACTACACAAATAAACATGTCCCAATTGACATCTCAAAAACTGACCAGGTTTAGTGGGGTTCCTTCTTTGGAGGAAGAGGAGGTGTAGAGACAGGAGGGACTGAGGTGAGACATTCCCATCTCTGGAGATCTCAATTAATATACATTCTTTTTTCTCTTTGCCAAGGTCATTTGCATTTTTAAACCTCTATTAAGAGAGTTTTGGGCACCATTGAAGAAGCGCAGAAGAGGAATTTGGGCTCATTGATAGAGCCTTCCACTCTATCCTGGGAGTGTCATCCCAAACTGAGTCAATAAAGGGCCATTTAGTAACTTACAAAGCTATGGCTGAAGAGATCTGTGTCAACCTGGAAGTGCCTAGGAGGTTAGACAGATTAGTGCCTCTTATCTCAGTATTGGATTGAAGGTCAATACCTTGAATTCTCCTGCAGTAAGCAAGTGTCTAGAGAGTATAGATTTTCTCCTCTATAAACTTGACTCTCTCTTATTGTTGATCTACATCAGGCCAATTTCAAACCCATCAAAATGTATTATGGGGAAACCAGCCTTTAAAAAACTTTGCACATGGTGTTTCTGGAATTCAGGGCTGATGTTAGGTATCCTTTCTCTTCCCCATCCCTTCTCCCCTTCCCCTTTATATCTAAATGACTGCAGACCCTGACTGGTAGCAGCATAGCAAAGATGTCACATTCTGGAACAATTCACACTTATGGTTTTGTATTCATCCATCACTATAATTGTTCTGGAAAATGATAGATGGTGGGTGAGCCACCTCTGCCCTGGGAACTTACCACATGGAGAGAGTACATATAAAGCCTGTTGATGTACATAAAACCAGTGTGATGGTTAATTTTATGTGTCAACTTGCCTGGGCCACAAGGCACCCAGATATTTGGTAAAAAATTTTCTAGGTGTTTCTGTGAGTGTTTTTTTAAAAATAAGATTAACATGTAATTCAGTAGATGGAATAAAGTAGATTGACCTCCCCAAAATGGGTGGACCTCCTAATCTGTTGAAGCCTAGAATAGAACAAAAAGACTGTTGTCCACTGAGTAGGAGAAAATTCTTCCTGCCCAGTGGCCTTTGAATTGGGACATAAGCTTTTTCCTGATTTTGGATCAGAACTAAAAATGTTGGATCTTCTTGAGCCTGAGCCCTTGAACTAGAACTATATTATAGTTTCTCTTGGTTCTTAGGCCTTTGGACTCAGACTAGAACTAAATGATTAACCTTCCTGGGTCTCTAGTTTGCTGACATCTTGTACAATCTGGGACTTGCCAGCATCTATAATCATGCAAGCCAATTTCTTATAATAAATCTGTGTGTGTGTGTGTGTGTGTGTGTGTGTGCACATTTCATTGGTTCTGTTTCTTTACACAATTTTATTATTTTTTAAATTTTAATTTTTTGTTTTGCAATTTTATTCTATATATTTATTTTTTAAATAGTTTATTGTCAAGTTGGTTTCCATATAACACCCAGTGCTCATCCCCACAAGTGTCCTCCTCCATGCCCATCACCCCCCTTCCTCTCCCCCGCACCCCTTTCAGCCCTCAGTTTGTTCTCGGCATTCAAGAGTCTCTCATGGTTTGACTCCCTCCCTCTCCCCCACTATTTTTCCCCTTCTTCTCCCTCATGGTCCTCCGTTAAGGTCCTCCTAATCCTCCTGTACATGCAAACATATGGTATCTGTCCTTCTCTGCCTGACTTACTTCATTCAGCATAACACCCTCAAGTTCCATCCACGTTGCTACACATGGCCAGATTTCATTCTTTCTCATTACCATGTAGTATTCCATTGTATAGATAAACCACATCTTATTGATCGATTTGTCAGTTGATGGACACTTAGGCTCTTTCCACGTTTTGGCTATTGTTGAGAGTGCTGCTATGAACATTGGGGTACATGTGCCCCTATGCATCAGCACTCCTGGATCCCTTGGGTAAATTCCTAGCAGTGCTATTGCTGGGTCATAGGGGAGTTCTACTGTTAATTTTTTGAGGAACCTCCACACTGTTTCCCAGAATCCCTTAGCTAACATCATCGTCAATGGAGAAAAACTAAGAGCTTTCTCCCTGAGATCAGGAACATGACAGGGATGTCCACTCTCACCACTGTTATTTTATTTTTTTAAAAAATAGTTTATTGTCAAGTTGCTTTAACAGATGGTGCTGGGAGAACTGAACAACAACATGCAGAAGAATGAAACTAGATCATTTTCTCACACCATACATAAAAATAAACTCAAAATGGATAAAGGACTTGAATGTGAGACAGGAAACCATCTTTACACAATTTTAATACAACCAGCAACTCGAATTAGGTGTCTCATGCTAGCTCTTTCAGTGTTTTCCTTTGGTTGTTATGGATTCATTCATTTATTTATTTTTCTATGCACTCAACAATTACTCATTAAGCATTATTATTTGCCAGACACAGTACTAGATGCTGGATGTACAACAGTTAACAAGAACGAGTCTCTGCTTTCATAGAATTTAGAGTTTATCTGTATTAAATAGCAGTTGCTACATGTGCCGCATCATTCACAACCACAACACTTCAAGGGCATACAACAGTAAGCATTAATTTAACTCATTCATTTGTAGGTTGGCTAGAAGGTAGGTCCATCTTGGCTGGTTTTGTCTGGGCTGGATCACATATCTAAGGACTGGTTGAATTAGAATGGCTTGACCGGACAGCTCTACTTGAAGATATCGATCTTCTGTGCCTTATCTCCTCCCAGAGGGACTGGCCTCAGGTCTGCCCTACATGTGTCCATCTAGAGCTCAGGCTGAAGGGTATGCAGCTACACAGGGGAGGGCTTCTCATCATGGCTGAGATGCATGCTCAATTGTGCAAGACTTTTCAATCCTACAATCATGTCACCTCTGCACACATTCTATTTACCAAAGCAAGTCATACAGCTAAATCTGCATCATGAAGGTAAGGTATGTACTCTGCTTCTCTAAGGGGAAGAACTGCCTAGTCTCATGGTGAAGAGAGGGATGAAGATTCAGGGCCACTAATGTAACCTACTCCACCCATGCTGCTAATTCTATTTCTTTTTTTTTTTTTAATATTTTTATTTATTTTTAGGGGAGAGAGGGAGAGACAGCGTGAGCAGGGGAGGGTCAGAGAGAGAGGGAGTCACAGACTGAAACAGGCTCCAGGCTCTGAGCCGGCAGTCAGCACAGAGACTGACGCGGGGCTCGAACCCACGAACCGCGAGATCATGACCTAAGCGAAAGTCGGATATTTAACCGACTAAGCCACCCAGGCGCCCCTGCTAATTCTATTTCTAAGAAGAGGCTACAAGATCCACGCAAAAACTTCTACCAGAAGAGTCTGAGTATTAGCAAGTAGATGGCTTGGTGCGCCAGGCAGTGTGTGGTGTACAAGATTATTTCAGAACCTTAATACTGTCAGTGAGAATGGCTCCAGGAGAGCCAGGAAGGAAGTGTGCTGGATGAAGGTGGTGGGAGTCTGAAGAATGGGTGAGCCTCAAAATAAAGGCTGAACTCACCTAATGACATGCGTAATCTGGATGTCATTGTGTATGCATGTGTTTGTGTGGGAGTGTCTGAGTGAGGGGCAGATTGAGAGGGACTGCCCACTATATCTATTTTGGAAAATAATTTATGAAGAAGAAAAATGATGAAGGATGAATCAGTTTCTTTCCATCTCAGCTATGTATGAGAATGTTTTTAAAACATAAAAATGCACCTGGCTGGGTCCTATGAATGGGTTTCTGATTCCACAGTTTTAGAATAGTCCAGTTAAAATATTTATATTCTGTTCTAAAATTATTCTTTATGTGTTTATATAATAATGATAACAGTTGAAAACCAATAACCAATATTTATATTATTGGCATGATGTGACTATTTCTTGTTCACCAAAATGTTAAGTATAGGGCTAGAAATGTTAAGTATAGGGCTAGAATGTGTCTTTATATTTCTGATACTACTCCTGATGATTTCTCTTTTCTTCAAGGTGAAGGAGCAGCTGTTTGAGGTAGGCATGGGGATTCCATGGTTTCCATGGTGTTAAGCCAGTGATTCTCAGCCCTGACAGCCCATTAGAATCACCTGGGGGAGCTTTTAAACCCTCCCATTACCTGAATTGCACCTGACACCAATTAAATCAGAACCTCTCATGGTGGAATCCAGGCACTGTTGCTTTTTAAAACTCTCTACATCCTATCATGTAGCTCTGCTTGAGAACCACTCTTTACTCCTTCATGGCCCAGCTTACTTCTCATTCCTGCCATTCCAGGTCCCAGGATAGTGGTCGTCCCTCCATCTCAGCCCCACCTACAACGTTTGTGCCTGTGGCAACCTCCGTGTCTTTCATTAATCCTTTCCCACTTTTCCCTGTCTTCCGGAAACGTGTTGACACCTCACCAGCTGCTAAGCATCCTCTGTTATCGGGTTTTATCTATTTAAATACTGTATTACAATTTTCATAGGATCTCAGAAGGGTGTAGAGACAAAAAGTATGTGCTCAGTTCACTATTTTGAGCTGCAAAGGTCCAGGATGTTTAAAAATATTTTTAGTAGTTAAAAAAATTTTTTTCTGCATGATAATGACAGCCATGAGCACGCTTATATCCAATAGGAAACAATGGATTTCTCTCCCCTCCTCCAGTTTTATTGAGATATAATGGACATTATATAAGTTTAAGGTATACAATATAATGATTTGATATATGTATATATTGTGAAATGATCGTTACAATAAATTTAACATCCATCACTTCACATGGTTCTAATATTTTTCTTGTGATGAGAACTTTTAAGATCTCTTACTGACTTTCAAATATACAACACAGTATTACTAACTATAGTTACCATGTTGCATGTTACATACCCAGGACTTTCCTGCCTTATAACTGGAGGTTTGTACCTTTCTACCGCCTTTACCTAATTCCTCTGGCAGCCCCCATCTCTGGCAACCATTGGTCTTACAGTGGATTTCTTGAGAGATTTGTTTGTGGCACCTGACAATATCTGTCTGATGTGTAACGTGGTTGTTTAACCATGAGGTACTATAGTAGAAGGAATATGGTCTTTAAATCATATAGATGTGGATTCTAATTCCAGTTCTGTGCAAATTATCTAACCTTTTCAAGGCTCAGTTTCATTATCTATAAAATGGGGATAACTACACTTTGCAGGGTTTTTGTGAGAATTTAATTATAGTTTCCATATGGAAGCTTCTGGTACAGCACCTGGCACAGTTATTTTCCCTCCTACTTCAAGACTGCTCCTGGGATTTTGCAAGTGACCTGGACATTCTGTCTAGATCAGATGTCTCCCTATTTTGTTCTATGATAATGCAGGTATACTGACGCAGGAAACTGTCTGCATTTTTCAACGGAATTTGATGGGCAAATGCAAACGTAAGAAGAAATTGTTATTTCTTCGTGAGCAGGACCCAAACATCCTTCTCCTGTTTTAAGGTATGCTTGGCCATGCACTAATTTTTCAGTAATGTGATTTCTTTCCTTCGTAGGTAAACCTGGGCAGATGTTTTTGCCTTCTTGGTTGTCTCTGGCATATGTTGCTTCTTCTATTATTTGGTTTCCTAGCTATTCTAAAACATTCTCCTCCCTATCCCACATCATTATGAAGAAAAGGCCCAAAGTAAACTTAAGGATTTAAGGCTCCTTTGTGATAAGTTGACAAGAGTAGTTTAAGTTTTACAGGAGAAATAATGCTGAGAGATTTTAGCTTTAGCAAGTTGACAACCTGTATACTCTCTCAGCCAGGGCTGTCTTGATGGGATGGTGGGGCAGGGGGTGGGGCTTACACAGAGAGCCCCAACTCTATGTTTCCTGTCTTAGTCACCATCCTTTCTCCTTTTGTGACCTGGTAGCATTGCACAGTGTTTCAGCCCAAGACCTTTGGAGAAACAAATGTTGATTTCAATCCTGGTGGGCCCCATATGGCTATGTACCTCCAAGCCTCCATCCTCTCCATGGCTCCCCACCCCCTGTACCCAAGTTACAGGGATCCTTATCCCACATAGCTGAGAAAGGAAGGATCATGGCACAGGGCGTGTCCAGCATTCACTGCATTACTGATTGGGACCAGAGATGAAAAGGAGAGGGAAGCACTCATCAGATCATTTTCCTGTGTTAGCATTGCTAGAGAAATGGCTGAAGGAGATGGAGCTTAACAGCCAACATGAGGCATCATGAGGATTGTCTGTTGGTTTTGGAAGCTGATGTAAACTCTGTGTATAGAAGATGGGAGCACGATGTCTTATCTCTAATTAAGGATGCTGTGTACTTTTTTATATACACTGTCATTTTATCCTTGACCATCTCTATGGATCCAGGATGGCAGGTATTGCTTCAGTTTTTAGTGGCATCAATGGAAGTTGGCATTGCCCTTGAAAAATGAAGAGCAGCATGAGGACTGGAATCATAGTATTGTGATCAAATGAGAGCTGATCTAACACACTTAATGAAATGCATCATTATCTCTGGACTAGGTGTGAATTAGGCCCAGGGTAAGTCATGGGAATGACTTTGGTTCTTTCTGAATGACTGTAGAGGTGGAGGTATGAGAGCAAAGAAAGGGGTAGTGTCAGCTGGGTCATAACCTGCAGGAGTCTAGGATTCTTCCCTTTCTTCCAGGAGCACCTACAACCAGCTGCTTCACCCACATCCAGGTGTGAAGAACAGGGACTGGGTAGATATTGAGTTTTATACTATGCAGTTGGAGGGGGAGAGGGAACAGTCATTTGTCCTGGGAGATGTTTAGCAGTTAGGACTGAAAGCTAATGAGTTGCCAACTCATCTATTTGGTTAGAGAAGGAGTTTGTCAGGAAAACAAGGGTATGTGTGTGGTGGTAAACTCTTCCTATTCAGACCAATTTTAAATAGCAAAGAAAGTTGAGTGTGATGAATTACGGAGAGACTTTCACCAATGTAGACAAATTCTGTACTTACTTGGCTTGAAATACTACTAGTTAAAAATTAATTTTAGCAAATAAATAACTCTACGTGAAAAGTTAATAGGAAGTCATTCTCTACCTAGTACGAATTAGTTTAATTGGCCTGTTTTCCTAGAGCCTCACAGAAACATAGAAAGGGAACAAGAGTTTTGTTAGGGCCAGCAGTAGAAGCAGGATCAGGAGGCTACATTTGGGGAGCCACAGGACATGTCAGGACAAGGCTGGCTGAGCAGGTGCTGTGTATGGCTGCAGACATGTTAGTCCAAGATAATCGGTTTGAATTACCATCAGCATATGTATGTGTAGTAGGTGTGTGTGTGCTTATACATGTGTGTGAGGGCATGCTGGTGGTAGTAAAGTATTGAGTATGTGACATGAAGGCAGTAAGCAAAGTAAGAAGACCAGGAAGTAGGAATGAGGGAAGAATAAAAGAGGTGTGAAGGAAGCCTATTTATTGACATACTGATCATCTACTATGTGCAAAAGAGCATTCTGGGTCCCATAGAGCAATGGTTCTCAAACATTTTAAGTACAACCATCTCTTTTCACTATGGACCAACCCATTCATAGTAATTCTATTTTTTACTATCTCTTGACTGAAAAACAACACAATGGGAAAAAATTAAAGCATGCTTGGCCCCAGCCCACAAGGTTAGAACTACCCTATGGAGCATACAAAGATTTATTAAATGCAGATATTGTAATAATTGTAATAGACAACATTTCTCAAACACTTCCGGTGTTCTAGGTCTGCTGCTAATTGCTTTGCAAGGACTATCTCATTTCAACCTTCAGAATAACCCCATGAAGAAAAATTATTAGTTGTCTGTAAACAAACAAGGAAACTAGGGTTCAGAGAAAGGTAATTGCCCCAACACATTGCAGTGAGACAGAGACTTCTATGTGGTCAACAAAACCCATTTTTCTTCCTTCTAAGCACCGAATTAAATTCTATTTTTCATTTGCCCATGTACTTAGGTGTGACCATGTGAATGGGTTCTGACCAATAGATTGCATGTGGAAATAGCCACACAAACCTCCTACTTGATTCTCCGCTCTCTCTTCTATCTGGCAGCTGAATGCTGAGGACCCAACAGAGGACTCAGCCCCTGGGCAATGGTGAAACCAGAAGATGAAGGAAACTGAATTCCTGCGTGTTGATGTGGAAAGTACCTCCTGACCAGAAATATCCACTTTGGATTTTGTGTGAGCAAGAAGTCAACTCTTATTGTGCCGAGATGCTGAGATGTGGGACTTTGTGATAGCAGCTGGTGTTATGTACCCTGCCTCATTCACACAGACTGCAAGCGTTCATGTTGTAGCGTCAGGGTCCATCCAGGCAGAATTTGTGAGCTGGCTGCATTTCCACACTACTTACATAAGTGAAAATACGAAGGAGAAATCTTCTTGTTCCCATTCTTAGCACTCTTAAGAGACTTACCGATTCTTTTATTTTGGCCTTTGGAAGAATAGTCAGTGGTGGATATGAACAGATGCAGGAATGGGTGGGCACTGGAAATTTGGGAAGGGAAGTGGAATGCAGAGGGAACTGAGCTGAAAAGTGGGGTCAGGAAAGGTAAAAAGAAGGCATGTGCTAGGGCAAATTGTAGCTCACATGGACATGGTGGGCAATGGGGCTGGGGTGGCTCTTGGTGGCTTTTTTTATTGTTCTTTAATAGCTTCCATTTCTTTATTGACATTCCCCATTATTTCCAATTATGGTGTATTTTTCTTTAAATTTTGAATGTATTTGTAACAGCTATTTTAAAGTCCTTGCTTGCTGATTGCAGTGGTACTTTCACCTCTGTGTCTGTTTCTGTTGACTGATTTTTCTCCTGATTAAGAGTCACATTTTCCCACTTTTTTGCATGGCTAATTTTTTTTTTTATTGTATGCTATTGAGTTCTGGGTTCTGCTGAATGCCGACTGAGTGTTCTGGTGGGCAGTTAACTTGGAGTTACTTGCAGATCAGTTTGATCCCTTGGAAGCTTACTTTTAAGATTTGTCAGGGTGGGTCTTGAGTAGCCTTTACTTTAGAGCTAGTTTATCTTTAAGGTGTGACATTTCAGGAGTCTTAATATATTGCCTGGAATACTGAGTGATATGTTTCCAGTCTGGCCATTAGAACTCCAATGTCTCTCTGTTTTATTCAAGCTCCAGAATCCTCACTGGGCTCACAGCATACCACACCCCCACATACACCTCCATTGATTGCTCTTTCCCAGGACTCATGAATTCTTAATCTGCACATATGTGGCTTCATATTTGGCCAAAGATTCAAGGAAAATTTTATGCAGATTTATGGAGCTCTTTCTCTGTGCACTTCAATCCTCTTTGGTATCCTGCCTCTTGTATTCTAGCCACTGCAGCATATCTAAGACTCGTGGAAGAGTCCAAGATCATTGACTCTTTACCTCAGTGAAACCACCCTGGTCTGTTTGGTCTCCAGCTCTTTATATTGTGTTCTGGAAAGCACCTTCAGATAGACAGCCAGGTAGCATGGGTCTCACTGTGTGTATTTCCTTTCCCTACAGAGCCACAGTGTTGTGCTGCATTCCAGTTTCATAGTGGTTTACAGGGGGAGGGCTGGTCTGGAACTTGGTACTCCATCATGATGGGAAGAAGTTATTTTGTGGTTATTCTGATGCTCTTGGAACTGGAAAGATTCAAATGCTCCTTCCATCCCTTTACATTCATTCAGTGTTTGTTGTTGCAAGCAGGTTGGAAGGCTCTTTTAGGGGAGAAGCACCCTGTGCTGTGGATGGGGTCAGGACCTCAGATGAGTCAATGAATGCACAAGAGGTTGTACCTTGCCAAGTGGGGCGAGCATTGGTTGGGGTTGGCTGCTCAAGTCTCTTTCCTTGGCAGGATGAGGCTGTTTGTTTGTTTCTTAACCTATGAAGAATAAGAGGAGGTCTGGACTAGAAGATCTGAGGACCAGACCCAGTTCTATCATTTTGAAGCNACCTGTAAACTAGGAGAAATGTTCCCATTACTATATAGCACCAGTAAGTTCATGAAGTGAATGTATCTTGTAAGCCATGAAGCCTCTTCTATACATGAAAGGTTTTTCCTTTTAAGGAAGTGAGGTGAGGTATAGAGTTGGATTTGTCCAGGGTCTTGGCATCCCTTTGGAGTAACCCTAGATTTCTGAAGGAAGCAACCAAGAGAAAAAATAGGGAGAGACTCCTTCTCCAACCACCCCCCTCCAGGCTTAATTAGTCCATTTGTCCCTTAGGCAGTAGTGAAATCAAGCCTGTCCTCATGAGTGTGTGTGTGCTGGGTGGTTCTTGGTCCAGAAAATAAACAGGCAACCATGAGGCCTGCAGCTACTCTGGAGAGGCTTCCCAAGCCTGCCTGGCCTGCCTCTACGCTGCAGGGTGGCCAGTCACCCAGAGCTCAGGTTGGTTGGCTTAGGGGTCCCCAGCCTTTCTCTCTATGAGGGTTTTGACTTTTTCCCCATCAGCCCACTGTTCCCCACAGGCTGTTGCACAAGGTCAGATGTGCAATTGCCTGAGAGTTAGAATTTGGTAATATCCCTGGATGCTGAGGAGGAACAATAGGGACCACCAGGGAGAGGTGCCAGTGTGGCCTCTGGGGCTGACCCCAAAGGCTTTATCTGCAGGATCAGGCCATATGTCCTCATTAATCCAACATTTGGGTCACAGGGTGGAGATGTGTATAGAGCCTGGCTAATGCCACAGCTTAACTCCCTCCCAAATTATAATTCTGAGACTTGATGGCAGAGGAAATTTAGTTATTGAGAGGCAGCAGTGAGACCAGCAGAAAACAGCAGATTTTGGAAAAATGAACACATTTAATTTGAGTGTGGAGCTCTTGAGAGCATAATAAGTTAATAATGACATCACCCCACTCCCTCTCCTCCATCCAAAGACTAGACTGGAATAGTGGGGGTGAGATGAGAGGGGACAGGGCTCTTTATGGAACTTTGGAGATGATGCAGGGTTCTGAAGCTTTGTCATTAGCCTTTCTTGAACCCAAGTTATGCATACACCCCACTCCCAGTTCAATTTTGTTTGTTTCAAAAGTGAAATTTAACCCTAGCTTAACATCATTAAACACCCTTCCTAGTGTTCACAACAGACCATTGGGCAGTGGCACATTTAACTGGCTGTAAAATACAAACAAACAAAAACCACAACAAACCCCCCAAACTGTCTTTGCAAGTTAAAAAGATAATTAGGATTTGAAAAGGACAAATAATTGAGTGAGAGTTTTCAGATCTAGTAATTTTAATTATGGAATCACTCTGCCGGTGTCCACAATACATTTTCAAGTTCATTTTCCACTGGGCAGAAGTTTTAGCTTCCAGACAAAGAACTTTCCTCCTTATTTGATTTAACAGACAAGATAAAGTGGCCAAAAAGCAGTTGGTGGCTTCTTTGTTTTGTTCTGTTTTTTGTTTTTCCCAAATACTGGTTTTTTTTGAGAGTGTTCTGAATCATGCATGTAAACATCTGAGTGTAAACACATATTGCTTTCTGTGTCTTCCCTGAAATCACAAGAAAACAAGCTCTGAGTTATTTGTTGGTCACGAATCTATATTTACAGCCCAGGGGTTCTACTTAATTGTAACAAACATGCTTCCTGAGAAGAGAGTTTCTCTTTCATCAGATCAGAGACTCTGCTAAGCAGCCTGGCTGTTAGCAAAGGCTGGGGTTGGGCCACCCAAGACTGTGTGGTAATCCCACATGGCTCTTGAGCTGGGGGACTTTCACCACTTTTGAAAAGGCAAGCTCCTTTTTCTACTTTGGTGATTAACGATTGTCCACGAAACACATTAGAATAAATTGGACAGTAGGTACAACATTGTTATAAAGTAATATAAACTATTACCGAATAGTTTCTACCAGAGCATGTTTTTTTTTCCTGAGCCAGTCCTGTGGATTGCTGTGGAAATGAGTGCAAAATTCTTGCTTCCTGTTCTTCATGTTGGCAAGATTTTGTGTAGATTATTGAGGGGGGTGTGTGTTAAAATAAAAAAAGTGAAAAGTATTCAAAGGTTGATGGAGATATCACAGCACTGAATTCTAGAGAAGCAGATGAGCAGTGAGAGAAGAAATCTTTGCCCACGCTAAAATTTGCCCAATTGAAAGGGGAATAGGGATAGTGGTGGTACTTTTAAAACAGCACTCCTGAGTACATGTAGGATACACTCAGAAACTTTCTGTTTCTGACATCTAAGATTGGTAGCTTGGGATCTTTCTGAAAAAGTTCTGAGCCATGAAAAGACTCATATCCTAAGGGCACCTGGGTGGCTCAGTCAGTTAAGCATCCAACTTCAACTCAGGTCATGGTCTCACATTTAGTGAGTTCGAGCCCCACATCAGGTGAGTTCCAACCCTGCTTTGGGCTCCATATTATCAGTGCGGAGCCTGTGTGGGATTCTCTCTCTCTCCCTGTCTCTCTCCGCTGCTCACTTACTTGGACCCACTCTC
>NW_027551566.1:1585123-1636746 GCF_008692635.1 Crocuta crocuta
AGTGTGAAAATATCAATTAAATGAATGTTAATGGAACATCCTTAGAGCTAAGCTCATGTCCTAAACCTTTCATGAAATACAATAAGGTGACTTCAGAGGAAGATTTAATTGGGAGAAAAACTTGGCTGCCCACTAAATTAGATTAGGGTATGGGAAGGTGTCTGCCTCTATCTGAAGGAGAACCATAACTGGAACCATAACTGGAAATTTGTTTGCTTGTTTGCTTTTCTGAGGGCTTACCATTGGATAAGGTACCATGAGGTATCAAGATTAAAAACATAGCCCCTGATCATTGGGACTCATAAGTAAGGATAGAAAATTAATCATCATGTATAATCATGTATAATCATCATGTATAATAATTATTGAGCATCCTTAGTGGAGTGCGGTGTGAAGTACTTTATATAGTTTAGCTCCATTGATCCCCACAGTGGAGGTCTCGGAGGTGGGCACTGTTACTGGTTCCATTTCTGAGATGGGGAAAAATGAGGCCCAGAGAGATAACATGCCCAAGGCTATAGAATTAGCAAGCGGCAGGCCTTGGATATGTAGATCCACGTACACAGATCACTATGCACCATGTGGTGGGGGCTGTCCAAGAGACATAAATTGAATGCAAAGCTGGTTGAGAAGAGAGAGGTCATATTTCATTAAGGAGAAAGACAGGTTTCAAGGAGGATGTGGCAGTTCAATGGGCTTGGAAAGGTAAGAGGGATTTCCTGAGGTGGAGACCAGAGCCTGGTAAAAGGACGGTAGACACTTCTGTGGGTGGACAATCAGGCATTGGACCTTGTTACTGTGGACTATGTTCTAATGCTCGGGGTTGAAGCTTATTGTACTGGAGGGCATTATAGTGTCGAACAGTGATCATCTGATCCAAAAAAAAAATGCATTTCTGTTAAAAAAATGTTAATTGGGACAATGTCCACATGGAAGAAAAGGTACATGGAAGTTTCCAGAGATGACAGCCCTGGGGTATGTTTGGGGGAAGGGGTGCATAAGGTTCCCTGTGGGTGAATAGTTGGCAACAAAGATGGAAAAGGAAGAGGGAACCAATGACTGTGGAGGGCGTGTGGAACAGCTCTACTGCGTGCCAAGCATCTTTACATATATTGTCTCATTCTATCCTAACATAACCCTACAAAATAGATATTCTCATCACCATTTTATTGATGAACACATTAAGTACCAAAAGATGAGGTAGCTTACTCAGGACCACATGGCTAATTCAGTGCAGTCCCTGGGGCATTTGAGTCCAGTCCTGAAGTCTTCCTACTACACAAAGGAGGCTAAAGCCACTTATGCAGGATCTCGAACACCAGACAACTATTGTTTTTAAGCAGAACATTTGGGAATCAGAGTTTGAATTGGTGATGGCAGGAGAAAGAAAAGAAGAGGCTTAATTTTAGGAATACTGTTGAGTTAAATCAATGGATCAATGGTTCTCAAAGTATTTCCAGGCCAGCAGTATTAGCAACTCCTGGGAACTTGCTAGAAATACAAACCTAACTACTGAATCAGAAATCTTAGTGGTGCAGCCCAGAAATCTCTGTGTTAACAAGATCCCTAGGGAACTTTGATGTGTCTTCATGTTTGAATGATTCTGTAATGGTCCTTATTGGTGAACTGGATTTGAGAGATTGGGAGAGGAGTCATGGATGTAGATTAAGGTTAGATATATAATTTCTAAACCATTTGTATTCCTATGGCATTCACCCCTCTCCCCAGCCCCTGGCAACCACCATTCTATTTTCTGTACCTATGAATTTGACTATTCCTCATACCTCAGATAAGAAGAATCATATAGTATTTGTCTTCTTGTGACTAGCTTATCGTACTTAGCATAATATCCTCAAGATTCATCCATATTGTGGCATGTGTCAGAATTTCCTTCCCTTGGGCACCTAGGTAGCTCAGTTGGTTAAGAATTTGGCTCCTAGTTTCGCTTCAGGTTATCATCTCACAGTCTGTGGGTTTGAGCCCCATGTTGGGCACTGCACTGATGGCATGGAACTTGCTTGAGATCTTCTCCCTTTCTCTCTGCCTTTCCCCTGTTCACGCACATGTACACACACACACACTCTCTCTCTCTCTCAAGGTAAATAAATAAACATTAAAAAAAGAAGAACTTCCTTTCTTTGAAAGGCTGAATACTATTCCATTGTATGGATATTCCACATTTTGTTTATCCATTCATCTGCTGGTAGATACTTGGATTATTTCCACCTTTTGGCTACTATGATTAAATGTATTATGAATATCTCTTCAAAACTCTGCTATCAGTTTCATTGGATATATACATAGAAGTGGAATTCCTGGATCATATGGTAATTTTATTTTTAAGGAAATGCTGTACTGTTTTCCATAGTGGTTGCACCATTTTATATTCCCAATAATGTGCTTGGGTTCCTGTTTTTCCACATCTCCACAACCAATACTCGTTCTTTTCTTTCTTTTTTCTTTTTTTTTCTTTTTTTCTTCATTTTCTTTTTTTTTTCTTTTTTTTTTTTGATAGAGGCTATCTTAATGAATATGAAGTGGTATTTCATTGTGATTTTGATTTGCATTTCCCTAATGATTAGTGATGTTGAGTATTCTTTCACATACATGTTTGCCATTTGTATATCTTCTTTGGAGAAATGTTTATTCAAGTCCTTAGCCCAATTTTGATTGGATTTTCTGGAGAGTTCTCATTTTTAACCCTCTTTAAAGATGGTGATTGGAGTGGTCTGGAAAGGAACCCAGGTATCTGTAGGTTATAGAAGTATAACAGATATTTCTGAAGCAAGTCAAGTTTGAGAGCCACTGTGTTATGTGGCAAGAGTTTCACCTCTGCCAACTTAACTAAACATGCACATGTTCATATGAATGATTCAAGCAAAAGTTGAGAACTCTCTCATGTTGTCCAATTTCTCTATGTCAAATAGAGTCACTGTGACTCAAGAATCATCTAGATCCCTTCCTCCTTTATCTTTAGACAGCCTCAAGGAGGTTAACGCTGATCACCCACGGCTGAGCAGAAAAGGGAAGAGGAGGAAACAAAAGTCTAACGAAGTAAGAGTTTTGGTTAGGAAGGAGGCCGAAACTATTTGTAATGGTCCAGTGAAATTCTTATTTTTGTTCTTCTTAGGATCATGCTCTATGAGCAAACAAAGAACAGATTTCAAGGTTCCCAGAGAGGAAATACCATGCCCACACCCAAGATGTGGCTAGGAATAATCAGCCAGAGTATGGCTCTCATAGGTGGGTTCAGCCACTGGATTTCACACAGGACCATGGGTGACGACAAGAACAGAATCCAGAGGTGTCCATCACGTAGAGATATGTTTGTTGCAAGTGACAGAAATACTGACTTGGGATAAAAGGACCTGCCGATGTCTTAGGTAGTGAGGGAGGACCTCAGGGACCCCTGTGACACATTCCTATTGGTCTCTCTTCTGTCTGTCTGTCTGAATATCAAACTGGAAGGAAGCAATGCTGAGAAGTTCCTGGTCTAACTACCTGTCTTTCTTCAGTTCCAGTTTGAAATATTCCAGGACAGGATTCCAATTGGCCCAAATGGTTACTTGCCAGCTGTGGCTAGAGTCGGGGTGGCTAAGACTTATCAGTCCATGATGATTCCATGCTTGGGAGCAGTTCTATGGTTGAGGAACAGTTTCTCCCAAAGAAGTGAGTCTGCTTGCAAAATGAAGGACAGATATAGAAAGAGAGGACAGAGAGAGAGAGAGAGAGAGAGAGAGTGAAAATGGGAGAGTTGTCAATTCTCTCACGTCAGATATAGGTTGAGGAGTCTTTAGTGTTGGCTAGTAATGTGCCAGGACTGGACATGTGCAAGCAAGAAAGTATGGACAACAAAGCGTCTTGTTCAAGCAAAGGACGTCCTTGACACTGAAAGTTTCTAGGCCAGCTAAAAACTTCTCTTGGGGGCAGGAGAGGGATAATTTTGGCCTGGAGGAGAAAGCAGCTAAGTTAGATTGGTTTTCCAGAAGCGATCTCTGAAACAAAGTATAAGGGATTCATTAAGAAGTGATTCCAGGAATGTTCACTACAAGAATGGGGGAGTAGGGCCAGAAAGGATGAGCAAAGACTTGGTATTTAGCAAAATTTCTTGGAGGATAACTTTGGCTTAGTCCTTCAGGAGCTCTGGAATCAGGGTCACATCCTGATGGGAAGAGACAGGATGTAATCCCCCAGACTTCAAGTTTTCCATGCTCTCAACCAAAGTGGGCTCTAGCAGCTCAAGGGCTGTCTTCCAACAAAGAGATGCAAGTATTGGCCTTTGTGAGTGAATACACATGGGAAAGGGGTTGCATGAAAATGATAAGGAATTTAGGGGATGGTGGGCAGATAGCATCTGCTACACCCATACACTCTCATTCAGTCTTCAAAATAATAAAAATCATTATTTCTTAAAATCATTTCTCAAAATCTTTTTAAGTTCATTTATTTATTTTGTGAGAGAGAGCAAGGAAACAAAGGAGGGGCAGAGAAAGAGGGAGAGAGAGATTCCCAAGCAAGCTCTGCACTGACAGTGGGGCTCAAACTCATGACTTGTGAGATCATGACCTGAGCCGAAATCAAGAATCAGATGTCTAACCAACTGAGCCACCCAGGTGCCCCGGAAAGTGTCATTTCTAGTACAGTGCCTGTATGGTTAAGGGCCAGCTTTGGCAGATGATCTGGTGTAATTGGTAACAATTGAAAATACCAAGAGAGTCATAAATATGCCATCAGGACTCAGTGGCACCTATGACAATGTACTACATTTTGATGGTTCCTGAACGAAAAAAATTTTTTGATGGTTCAATAACTAAAGAGAATTTAAATCAGAATGGATCTTGGTCACATACTCTGCACATACAGCACTTGAGTGCAAGTTTAGCTAGTGACTCTATGGATTGGTGAGTGGCTCTCCTGGTCTGGGCTGGTTTTGCTGACCCCTGTTGGGCTCTTGGCTATGTCTGTGGTATCCAGTAGAAGGAGGCTAGAAGATGGCCTCACTCACAATCGACAGGTTATTGAGTCTTTTCTCCACGTGTCTCTTACCTTTTGTTAGGACAGCTTCGTTTGTTCACATCAAGTACACCAAGAGGGGATGTGATAAATCCTTTCTAAGTTTCTGCTTGTGTCACATTGATTGCGATGTTCATTAGCCAAACCCAGTGAATCAGAGCAATGGACAATGTGATGTCTGGAGGGCACTACTAAAGGGCGGGTGTGGGTGTAGAGAGAAAAAGAATTTGTGGCCCTTTGTTAATCCTCAAATTTTGAGGATTTGAGAATTATATATTTGCTCAGTCATATTTTGTGGATGCTTGTGCTTAGACTCAATTTCTCAGAAATCTTACCTACTCTTCAAAGAAATAGAAAAAAGGGAAGTGACTACATTCCTTTGTATAAAATTATTTATTTGAAGCCTTGAAGTGTAGGTGCTATTATAAAATGATAAATCCATAAATAATTTTCCAGGACTTAGAGACCTAAATGCAGGTGAATATATATTAAAAATAGATTTTAAAGAAAATGGTTTTGGACATTACTGCTTCTCTAGATACATGAGTGTTTATACATTTCTAAAGAGAATAATAATGAACTCCGACCATAGAACACCTTCGTTACTCCTCTGTGTGGGTGTGTGTACATGCACATCTGGTCAGAATAAATCCTTAACGTCATAACCCTCCTTAACATAGGTGGTTGTGACACATATTCAACAGCACTGTTTTCCACATTTTCATTTGACGTGTAAATCAGTTATGGGATTAAGCAATTTGAGGATATTTATTTTTTTATTTTACAAATGGGGTAATATTTGGATCCCAACCTGATAAGCACCCTTTTCTCACCTAGAATTAGGTCCCCCTGTTCTCCCCTCAGGAGGCTGGTTTGCAAGGCATTTCCTTTTTCTCTTTACCTTGGGGACATCGTGTGAAAAGTTCACATTTTCTGTATTTTGCTCATCACTTGTGGCAAAATCAGTGTGTATCTTGTTCTTCAGTGAATGAACCAGAGTTGGTACAACAAAATTATCTGAAGGCAAGGTCACTCAGCATTTGGAACATTGCTTTTCTCACTTGGATACACCTATATTTTACCTTGTGGTTATTCCTGAAAAAGTTTTAACCAAAAAGTAATTGACACATTTCAACAAATTGTGTGGGCAGCAGCATTCAACAGGAAAGTAGCCTAAGAAAGCTCCTTATGATGCCAAATGCAGATTCTGGGTAATAACGAACTTTTCCCTTTCTCCTTGATTCAGCAAAAATACTTTTTATGTCTCTTCTTGAAGGAGAGCAATGTTCCATTACCTTCCTCCTCTTGGGAGGAACAGGTTCTGCCCATTTGCCCTTGTCCAAAACTGGAGCATATGGTTTTTAAGTGTGACACCGCCTCCCTTTCCTCCCATACACAATCCTCAGAATCTACCTTTTCCATTTTGTTTCTTTGTTGAACTGAGTCACACGTCAGTGATGGAGCCCATGTTCAGAAAGGTATGATGGTGTCCTCAGCCAGATTTGAATGTGAAGTCTGGGTCAGAATCCCTTCTGGCTGCTCAGCCTCAGTGGGGTGGGGCAGACCCAGGTCACCTGCACCTAGAGACATAGGTACTCCATGGTTAAACCAGTTTGGCTCTGCTTAGTGCAGGATTCCACTTTGTTCTGGAAGTGCCTGCCTACACTGAAGGACTCGCTTGGGAAACAGGAAGAAGGCAGAAGCCATGACAGGTGGGGGGAACTTGGACTATATAGCCCTCAACCGTCCTAGCAAAAATGCCCGTGAGCTGAAGACAGCACCCTGTGACAGACAGCTCCTTATTTGTAAGTAGTTAATGTTTCTTAGCAAGCACTTCTGAAAGAAATTGGTATGTAATGACAGCACTCACTGGAAAACAGGCCGATTAGAAAATGCACTAACTTATCTGGTATTCATTTGAAAAGTAAATGGATGCACGGCAAGGTGAGAGTTCACTATCAATTCAAATATTTTCCCATAACAGGCTCTCGCACTCCTGCTTTAATTCAAGCAGAAACACAAGTATGAATAATCAAACTAGATGACGCTCATCAAGAACCTTTGTGCCTTGCACCATTTCAAATGGTCATTGAAGCTTAATGGCAAAAAATTTACATTCTTCCTTTAATTTGTATTCTATTCCTTCCTTCTGAGTGATGTGATTGTGGCTTGCTGCTGCCTGCTGTATTATTTTGATGCAAATGCTGTGTTGTGTGTGCCTGAGTCCAATTTCCTGGCTTTTGCTAGGAAGAGGAGTGACTTGGAAAATAGTTCAAAATCAGGGTTATTTAAAGAGTTTATAACTACTGCTACTAATAAGTGAAACAATACAGTTGATGAGCCCGCTGTTTGGCGACACCTCGGTGGCCCCTGGTTAACAGACACCAGGAAAAGAAAAGAAAATCAACCGGAAAATCACTGTTTACGTGTCTCCCTTTTCCCAGACCGAATGCAGACTTTATTGCCGTCTACAAAAGAATTAAAAAATTTGTAATTCAAGCAAAACTCCCTTTCCTGCGCCACACACTCACTGGGGAAGAATGCTTTATTGAGATACAGGGGTTTGCTGGCCAAACGTTGCAAACACTGAGTCCCCAGGGCCATGCTGGATGTAATGTATGCACAAGCTAATTTGTGATACTGTGACTAATTTCCATTTCTTGTGCTTAGAGTTGCCTGGATAATTACAGGGATGTTTTCTTAACTTTAGTAATTACGCTCCGTGCTTTCGCCAGGCGACAGAGCAAATGAGCGAGGGCGGATTGCGCAGCACTTGGAGCCGGGCGCGTCCAGGCGAGAGGGGACCCAGCGCCCGCGCCGCAGGGCCAGCCTCCCTGATCAGAAGCCTCGCCAGCTTTGACCAGCGCCCATAGGCTGCATCGGAAGCATCTGGAGAAATATTTGATGGAACGCCCCGTAATTAGATGGACTGGCTTAATTAGGAGAAGTTTTCGGGCAGAGGGAAGCTGGCGGGTCCGCGCTGGGATCTGAAGGTTTGCAGCCTCCTCCTGGGAGGTCGGAGCACAAAGCTGTGCCCATGCTGCGGCGTCTGTGCTTCCAAAGCTGCCGNGCTTTTCTGCGGCAGCCTCGCCAAAACGACAGCAGTCGTGCTCATTTGGCTGCTGCCCGCCCCACAAGATGTAAGGAGGCAAACAGGAGGAAACTTCAGATGCGGTCGCCCTGTGGAGGCTGGCTCTTGGAGGTAGTTTTGGAGATGGGGAGGGGGTGGGGAATTGAGGACCGTGGTATTTCTCTGATTTGGGGGCCAACATCCAGCACATAATTCAAGGTCCTAAGCAAACACTTGGCTGCTGAGGAACCACAGTCTTAATTGTCCAACCCATCAGCCAGAGTCTTCATGCAAACTTAGAAACGCTGGTCCTGATTGTATATAACTGGGCTGGCAAGGAGGGCAGGAGGGATGAGGATAGAGCAGGGCACAGCGCACGTCAGGGAGACATCTACCCATGATTGGATGAGGCCTTCTCGTAATCAATGACCACAGTGGCCCGAGGAGAGAGGAGGCACAATAGCTCCCAATGCATCACGAACTCACCATGTTTACTTTGCTCACATTCTGGAGACATCTCTTCTCCCACACTGGAAGTGGCAAGGGAGAAGCTGAAGGTGCATGCGTGTGTGTGTGTGTGTGTGTGTGTGTGTGTGAGAGAGAGAGAGAGAGAGAGAGAGAGAGAGAGAGAGAGAGAGGGAGAGAGTTGTTCTCAGCTCAGCAATTTTTGCTTTCTGGAACATCAAGGCTATTTATTTTTGACATATTATCAGGAAACGTGAAAAGATTCCAATAATCTGTTCCCACTTTACCAAATTAAAATGGTTCCCTCTGCCTTATAGAGATGAGGTGATTTGTACATCAGGCCATTCAAGATATAAAAAATGATCTGTCCCCTAAATATCTCATTAGATATCAACATTTGATGAAATGCACTTCAAGCCACTCATGATATCAATTTTAAGCTAAGCCAGCCAGGTAACCTGTATCACAACAGACCATGCTGAGGACAATGCTGTTGAATTTTTAATGTACTATTCAAAAACATTAACAGGCTTTATTTTGAAATTCTAAAAATGGATTTCCAATGCATTCGAAAGGACTTCTTCATATAATGATGAAACTTACATCAGAGCTACTGACAAATCCCTTTTTAAAGGTGGCCTCCCAGTTGAAGAATGAACATTTCGGAGGACAGCACCTTCTGTTAAATAAAAAAGAAAAAGAAATGAGTAGAGGAAATTCGAAGGAAGGCACCACATCTCAGACATCAAATAGGACATTTGTAGGGTAGATATTCCTGCCAATATGGCTTCCCACGCAACCAGAAAGAAGAGGCACAAGCAAATCCCAAATGTTGGGGAGAATTAGCCCAGGCTGTGCCTCGAATCCTAGTCAGCCATGACAGAATGAAGGGTTCCTTACTGGTGGGTGTGTTTTTCTTGAGAGCAGCCCTCACTGAAAAAAAGTCCTCCTTTTATCCATTCAAGTGAGGCTGATGTGTTTGCTCATGTGATGTGGAAGAAAGGAAAGCAACAAGAAATGTAATTATTTTGACACATCCTTTTTTAGAAGGTTATTATTCCTACTTAATGTAAAGTGGTTTACACTGCCATTATGAGAGGGAGTCCACTGTCCTTGGTCTCTAAGCTGTGAGCTCTCTGAAGATTCAATGCCAGCCACAATGGCCAGTTACTAATAGTTTGATGACAAACTGCAGGGAGAGATCATTTTAGAGCTGCGAGAAACACAGACCTTTCCCTGTTCCTTCCTTTCAGCTTTCTCTGGGCCCTATATTTTACTCCATTTTGCAAGGAAACACTAGCTTTTGCCCTGAAAGAAGGAGAAAACATTTTAGGGTTATCTGCCCCTGATTCATCTCTGGTTTTCTCCTCAGATGACTTTTATTTATTCCGGAACTCCGTGGCACATGACTTCGATTGTTTAATTCCTCTGAAAGAAGTTCTGGACCGTCGTACCTTTGAATCATCATCACACTGCCCAGCCTTTGGGGAGAACAGTTTTGGGTGCCTGTTAATTACTGTGTGAGCAGTTGCTGTTTCAGGGAGAAGTGTGCCCATTTCTGTCCCCATCCCATTATGTGTTGAAGACGGTTTGATGCCAAAGAGTGGATACCTCAGAACCTCCCTATCCCTGCTGCCTTTTGACCCACCCTGAAGCTGAGGAGGGGGCCCAGAAGTTCCCCCAAAAAATGTCATTTGTGAGTAGGAGATCAAAAGGCCTCCGATAACTTGCCTGCCTTATCAAGCTCCTTGTGGAACCCCGGGGAAAAAAAGGATCAACGTCAGAAATAGAGGCCATATCACTGATGAATAATTTACATGCACAGTAGGTGGGTGTGAGTTAGTACATGAAGGTCCTTTTGAAGAGGAAAGAAATTGCTGCCTTCCAGCAAACACTGACTTTGAGAAAAGCCTATGAGACAACCCCTTTCCATGGGAGGGTTTGGCTTTGCTCTGACCATGACCATGGTGCTCTAAGAGTCACACGTGTGCATGAGGGCAGGAATTGCAGGCTGCAGAGGGTTTTTAAACACATGTTTGTTCATCCACTGCCTAAGTGGAGAAAGGGCTCAGACTCTGTAATGGAGTTAATAACTCTAACAGGAAGACAACGTTGAAAGAATTTCACATGCCGTGGTTTTGCTTATCATGAAAACTACCTACTACCCTACTGTGTGCTCTCTCATCTCTAGGGGTTCTAATAAAGTTATGTGAAATTAAAGACAGGCTTAAAACTCCAAATCAAGAGAATCATACCAGATTTTCCTGTGGAGTAATAATTATATTTGGAACAAAGATGCCTTTAGGTCTATGTGTGTCTGAATTAAATGAGGCTGCTGGTATTCTATACAAATGAAAACATCTTCTTTCTTTTCGGGATGTAGGCATAAGAACTTACTTTGAAAGCAGTCAAATTCATGTTTGTGAAAAGAAAAGAAAAACAGAAAAAAATAAAGATGCATTTAACTTTTTATTTAAGACCAAGTATGTTGTTCTTCCAGTCTGTCTTAATTTTAAGTGCTGACATCACTTGGGCATTTTAAATTATAAAACAGATAATCGCTTCCTTAAAATAATTTCAGCACTCAGCTAATAAAATAGATTTCTTTCAAAGACCCTTACTTAAATGTGCTTAATGTTACTTTCTGCATCATGTAGGTCAATTTAATTCAGTTCGGCTCTCTCTGCCCAGCTAAACAATTGCTTTTCAGTCTCTGGAGAGCATGGTGAACACAGCCAAGAATACCCATCCAGAGATGGCCTTGGACACTTTTGATCATAAAAACTTGACATCTGAAGTCCCACTCTTTATTAATCTCTTGTCAAAGAGATAGTCAAGATTTCTGAAAAAAAGTCAATGTCATATAAATTATTATTAATGCCTCGGTAATGAGTGAGATTACAAATGGAAGAATGAAACATTTTAAGAATGGTACCGAGGCACCCCATTTACAAGTAGCCCCTCTTGCAATGGTTGTACCCATTCATTTGCAGCCTGCTTTTCTCTGCAGCTCCAGACCAGGTAAACTACCCTTGTAGCAGATGGTTAAGTAATGCCGCGTGAATGGTCTTTCTCTCTGTGTCTGTCTATCCAGGCCTCTGCTCATGCCTTGAGTTCTTGCTTCTCTTTTGCCAACATGGCCTCACCACTTGTTTTTTTTAAAAGAGGTCTTAGTTTTCAGTTCTCCAGAAGCAGACCCTCAGACAGGTTTTGAGTGCTAGTAGTTTATTCAAAGGGTAACTCCAAACAGTACAGGTAGAGAAGAATAGAAGTAAGAAATGTTTACTAAGCAGGCTGCACGTGTGGGAGTACCTCCCTTCTGGACCTCTGGGAGGTGATGTAGAACACATCTCAGAGTGTCCTACCCAAGGGTCAGGAAAGCCCGAGTAGGTGTGTACTAACTCTTGTTTGTTATTAGTCAAGGGACCAAGTACACCCCTTTGACCAGAGCAAGTTCACCCTCCCGGAAGTTGCTGACTTGCATGGGAACGGTGAGTGGCAAGAGGAAATGGAAAGAGCACTGTTTCTATTGATGGCTGAAATCACTTGGGACAGTGCCAACATGCTTCTGGAGCTAGGAGGCTGTGCATGACGTCATAAGCCACACACCTTCTTAAACTTGTGTGAAATTAACTAAAGAGCTCCCGGGGCCTCTGGGTGGCTCAGTCGGTTAAGCCTCCATCTTTGGCTCAGGATCTCATGTTTGTGGGTTCGAATCGCGTTGGGCTCTGTGCTGACAGCCCAAAGCCTGGAGCCTGCTTTGGATTCTGTATCTCACTGTCTCTCTGCCCCTACCCCTCTCATGCACTGTCTCTCTGTCTCAAAAGTAAATAAAACATTAAAAAAAAAATGAAAAGAGCTCCCCAGAGTGCTGCAAGCTCCACCAATTGTGGTCTTCCCCACCCCTCATGCCCATCTCCTGCTCTAGAATATAGTTGGTTGGATCAGTCTGGCCACCTGATCCTAGGCAACCAATCAGAAAGCTGGTTAGAAACAGTTTGTAGCATGACTTAAAAAATTAAGCTGAGGGGCACCTGGGTGGCTCAGTCGGTTAAGCGTCAGACTTTGGCTCAGGTCATGATCTCATGGATCGTGGGTTTGAGCCCCGCATGGGGCTCTGTGCTAACAGCCAGCTCAGAGCCTTGAGCCTGTTTCCGATTCTGTGTCTCACTCTCTGACCCTCCCCTGCTCGTGCTGTCTCTCTTCCTCTCTCAGAAATAAATAAAACATTAAAAAAAAAAAAAAAGCTGAGCCAATCTGAGTGCCCCTTTTGAGGATCTGAGTTAAGAGGCAGGGAAAATGTGCCCATGAATGATGGGAACCGCAGCTGGAAGGTTACAAGGTAGAACTTTAGCTGTAAAGAGCAAGAATGAATCAAGGACTATGAGGTCAGGGATATTTGTCCCATTGACCCAGTGCTATACCTTAGCACATAGTAGGTCCTCAATAAACATTTGTTGAATAAATTAATTGTGCAGGCTGAAGTAATGAGAAGTAGCAACGATGAGTCACCAAAGGAAACCAGTTGGAGACAGAACAGTCAGAAGTGGAACTCATTCATGGCAAGCTCTATAATGAAGATAAAAATGGTTAACCTATCATATGAATGGCTTAGATTACAACCTCATGCAGTAGATACTAGTATTATCCATTTTAACAGATGAGGAAACAGAAGCATGGAGAGATTAAGTAAACTTCCCAGAACGACACAGCTAGTGCCAGGTGGAAAAAGGATTCAAAACAGATCAGGTGCTCCAGAAAGCCTGCTGTCAGTATGTTTCACCTCTGCTAAAAGCTCCAGACCTCCTCACATCTAGAATGGGTCTCAAGGTCAATTACCATGAAGCCCAACACTATTTCCAAGTTTGGCCGTAGATTTTTATTTGACTGCATTCTCCTGCTGCTTCATGCTGATGCTTACAAACATTTGACCTCCTCATCTCTCTGATTGGAGACAGCCACAGTAGCTTTGCAATCAAAGAGCAAAATTAAAGCAGAAAAACAGATAGCACTGAACATGCGGTCCCTGAAACTGTCTTCTATGTGTTTGCATGAGGTCTGACCTTGACCCTGTGGGCACTATCCCCAATGGTGTGGTCCTGTTGCCAGAGGGCATTTGCAGAACACATTCTTCTAGTTACCAGGAACCAAGCCATTCATCTACCTTAGGCATGCTGGTTATCTTCTGCTGCATAACAGACCACTCCAAGTATTAGTGACTCAAAACAATGACAACATTCATTTTGCTCATGCGTCTACAGTTTGAGCAGACTTGGCAAGTGTAATGGGTGGAATAGTGTTCCCTCAAATAATTCATATTGAGGTCCTAACCCCAGTACCTCAGAATATGACCATTTGGAAATAAGGTCTATACAGAGGTGATTAAGTTAAAACAATGTCATTAAGATAGGCCCTTACTCAGTGTGGCTGGTGTCCTTATAAAAAGAGGAAATCTGGATGCAGGTGTGGGAGGGGATACAATGTGACCTCTAGTCAAGGAGAGAGGCCTGGTACAGATCCTTCCTTCCAGCCCTCAGTAACAACCAACCTTGCCAACACCTTGATCCCCAGGACTATGAGAAGATAAATCTCTGTTGTTTAAACCACTCAGTCCATGGTACCTTGTTATGGCCACATTGGTATACTAATATAAACAGGGGTTGCTTATCCATGCTTTGTGTGGTGTTAATTGGATAGCTCTTCAAGCTGGGGTCTGGCTTCACCCAAAGGCTCTTCACTGATATTTCTGATGGTTGATGCTGGCTGTTGGCTGGACCTCAGCTGGGACTGTCAGCTGGAACACCTCTATGTGGCCTCTCTGCATGCCTGGGTGTCCTTACAAGCAAGGGTCTAAATTCTGAGGCTAGAACCAGCCAGGTAGAAGGTCTTTTAAGACCTTGCTCAGAGGTCACTCAGAGACATTTATACTACATTTTATCCATTAGAAGTGCGTCATAAAGGCCAGTTCATATTCCATAGAAGGGAAATTAAAATCCTTATCTTTTGATGGGATGAGAGTAAAAAAATTTGGAGACATATTTTTGAATCACCATATTAGGCAAGTCAATCAACATGCTTGTTTGAACAAAGGCCTCAGAAGACCATAAGTCACACCAGCTTGGACTCATATCATAATTTTTCCTACTTTATTCACACGAGTACAATTTGCAGAAATGACACACTCTCAATGTGTGTATAGGGGAGTCATTGTACGTATGTGGTCAGCAGAATCTATTGAACTTGACATTGCCAGATATTTAAAGCCAATACAAAATAACATAAAAACATTAACACAGTCTATTTATTGTATAGTGGTTACCCTAACCTGCCCTGTTTGAACCAATGGACCATAGGACATTTCACCAGTCAGCAGCAATTGGAATTTTCCTGACTCTACCCCATGGAATCAGTTGTTTGTTTCTGTTGTCATATCTTGATAACTAAATCAAAGATTAAAGTAGATACAGTATTTTATAGCCAATATAGATAATGAGTAATAATTTTTACTAAGGTTTTATGACTAGAGAAAGGTTTATGAGTAGGAGACAACATGTCAGGAGCAGAGAATTGGAATCTGGGTGTGCAAGGAGACAAACGGGGATATGTGCAACTTGCCACTAGAATAGCTTCTGTCTCTGACCCCCCAACAACAGGGAAGGTTCTGGCTAGGGAAGGAAATAGTAACTCTCTTCTTTCTATCTGGGGGCATCAGCTACTTCTCCACTTTTTTTTAAAACCTTTCTCACAACTATAGTCCAAGTCAGTCAGTTGGATAGTAGGAGTAGCCTCCGTGAAGGTTGCGGATATTTCCATAGCCAACCCAAATTCTTCTTTTCTATGACAGGAAGACTGAAAGCTGCTATTCCCCAAGAGAGGGCTCCTGCTTATTCTTCCATTAGGGGCACCTGCTTCTGTCTGCAAATCACTGGGACACCCCATCACTCTCAGGAAGCATAAATATTAATGAGTATGTGGTCCAGGCATTGAGGGCCACATAGCACTTATTATAGCAGAGAGGAGAATGCAGTACATCCGTGGAAAACATCATTAGTGAAGCACATGGTGTATGCATTAAGCAGTGTCTTCACCACAGAGATAGATGGCTGGGGAGGGTGAACTTGAGAAGCGAGGGCATCAGAGGCATTCAACTGGCATCAGACTCATAATTCCCAGTTGCAAAAAGCTCTTTCACCTGGTCCAAGTCTGACTCCTCTGATGAACCTAATAGTGGTGTAAAATGGTGTAATCAACCTATAGTGGTGAGGAAATGGTGGCATATTCCCTCTAACCCTAGTTTTAACTCCATCTAAATTAGCAAAAGTGACATAGGATAGAGGGAATACAATGAAGTAGAAATCTGTAACTGCATCACACCACAGAGGATGAAACATTGCTGGCAAATGCCAAGAAATCTAGACTGAGATGAAGGAGTAAGCCGACAGCTGACACACACTGCCTCAAACTCTGATAAGGATATGTATTTCTTCAAAAGTATTTGTCAACATCAAGAAGAACATATCCAAGGATTCCTAGAGAGTTGAGATCCAGTTTCATGGACAGCCTGGGGGAGATGCAGGGAATGTTCTTATCTCTATGAGGAAATATCCACTGCTTATAGTGAGGTCAAGGATAGAGGGGTAGCTAAAGAAGGAATTTGTATGCTGGTAGTCTGTTTCTGTTGCCTGTGACCCAGGCTTTTACTAAAAACAAACAGACAAACAAACAAAACTCTCAGAGAGCAAGCTAGGGGAGTGGTGAGGAATGGACAGCCAGGATCTGATCACAGTCTAGGTAGCATGCACCCTAAAGAGTTTCTGTGAGCAACACTGGTCCAGGAGCACAAGACCTGGGGCAAGATGTGTTCTGAGGGGAAAGAAATTAAAGGTCCAGGAAACAAATACCAGAAAATAAAGACAAAAATAGGGATGGGATTTAAGCTTGAGATCATTGCACAAATTGAAATGGACAAGTCGATTATAAATAACTATTACAAAGAAGATGATAGATACAAGAGACAAAAGAGATTCATGTATCTATAATAACTGTTTCTGAAGAAGAAAACAGGAAAATGAAGCAACATACTGAAGGATGTAATAGAAGAAAATGTTACTAAAATAAGGAAACATTGAAAGGACAAAATGTCTCAGGAAAAAAATGATGCACTATGATCAACACTAAACCATATCTTGGAGAAGCTATTGAACTCCATGGTGAAAGAAAAAAGCATAAAGACACCCACGGAGAAATATTTCAGTATTTAATACACGTCTTGAAAGTCACTATGTGTCAGATCTGTACTAGGCTTTGAGGATTCCAGGTAGTGGACAAGGTAATAAAAGTTCCTGGCCTCATGGACTTTACCAGTGTAGGATTTGGAGTGGGAAGGTTGGAAAACAGAAAATAAACAAGTAAACAAATAGGATATTTAATATAATCTTTTTCCCCCACATAGACCACCCATCCATTATTTATTTATTTATTAATTAATTTATTTATTCCCCCCACCACTGCTCGCTCCCTGGGAGTGCTGCCACTGCTCTCCTCCACCTATCTATTTTTTAACATTTGAGCTGTATAAGTGTGTGGATAGATGTCCACGATGGTGTTTACCAAATGTTGAAAATGGCGATTTCTAGACAGAAAGGTTCTGCTTTTTTCTGTGTGCTTTATGGATCACTTGAAAATGAGCCTGTGCTTAAAAAGTCAAAAAACATTATTCTAAAATTAACAAATAAAAGCATAGTGTTGGGCCCTTTGACCAGTGTCTCCCTTGCATCCCTGACCTGCTTTTCCTCCTCTACTTCTTGTGGAGTGGTCTGTAAGAGGTACCACTTGGTAGATAATTTACATGTCTACAGATCATCTGATTGAGCTAGAAACTAGGAAATAAGACAGAGCATCTGGTACTGCCAAGGGTCCTGGGAATATGTTCTTTGTCTGGTAACTTCTAACTTTTTAGGAATAAGGCTTTTCAGACCAAGCTCTCTGTGCCAAAGATGGGGTCAGAATTTGGCGATTAGGAATCACAATCCACTGAGAACTCTGAAATCAGAAAGTAAATACTGCTTACTGCATGCCAGCCAGCAAGGAGAGCTTGCAGAAGACTTTTTCATATTTCCTTAAGAACACCACTGGCCTGGCTCTGCTAGGAAAACACTGTTTTGGCTGTGGACACTAGATTTAAGGAGGAACTGGCTGATTTGTTGAGTGCCTACTATGTGACAGGTACATCACTTCATTTAATCCTTGGCAGAACACGATGCAATGGGTATGCCATTTCCCAGGTGAGGAAACTGAAGTTTGGAGAGGGTAAGTAAGTCACCCAAAGCCATACAACTACTGAGCAAAACAGTCAAGAACTGAAACCAAGTCTGACTGGAAAACTAGTATCTCTTTACACTGGAGCACTTTCAGACAAGAAAGACTCCTGCCCACAGAGATAAGAGTTGGCTGGGCCTTCAAATCCTTCTGCTTTTGTGAGTCAAACCAATTTATGAGCAATGGAAAGAACAAAGATTTTGGTTGGTGTTTCCAGCACCCCATATAAGTATCAGTCAACAGGTCTTGTGGCACAGAAGCCAGTGACTAAGGGTCTCCCTTATGCCGGAGTCAGTTTGCTAGGAGCCAGAAGACCACAAGACAGGAAAACAACAGACTGGCCTTGCATATTCCCATCTGTTTTCCTGCAGATGCCCAGACTCAAATGCTGAGTTGGACACTTAGACATTATTTGTAATAATAAAAACTGGAAACAAGCCCAACTGTGCATCAGAGAGGGAATTGTTAAATAAATTACAGCCATACCTATGCAATCATGGAAAATAATATTAAGCCTTATGCACTGATGTAGAATGGTCTCCAGGACACTAGTCAAGTAAAAACATCAAGATACAGACTGGTATATTTTTACCCTGTCATCTGTGTTAAAAATAAGTTATATTAGATTGAATGATAGGACAATCCTGTTTTTTCGTAGGTCAAAAATGTTTCAACAGTGGTAGTTTTATATGGTTCAATTTGTTATATTTGTGTAACACACACATTCGCTAGTAGAAGCATATAATATAGAGGCAACTAGTAATAGGATATGCATCTTGGGCAGGTAACTGGGGGCTAGAATTCTGGGGTAAGGAGGATAGGCAATTTACTACCAAGAGCAAGTATTACTTTTATAAAATAAAAATAATGAAAAGGAAAGAAATATATTTGACACCTTTAATCTGAGGTAATAGGTTTTCTAATTTATGACAGATTCTTGATCCAAGTATTAAAAAAATGAATCAGACTTTTTGTTTCATAAAATTCTGATGTGAGAAATAGAGTATGTTTACTTTTTTACATAGCAATTTAAGCAAGAAAGATCCTTTAACCAAAACAAGCCCCACGTTGCTGGTGAGAACATGGAATGAATTGGAGATAGGAGCAGATGTTTAGAAAGGGGAGCCGGAAGCCAGCTTGTACACAGTCTTCTTTCTCCTTTAGTTATTTCTTGCCCATGGTTCAAATCTCTTCCAACCCTCTGATATTTTTTCCAAGAGAAGACGATATAATGCAAGATGACCACCAGAAGAAGTAACACTAAACAATGATGGTCAAACAGATCTCTACCTAGTTGGGTCAGAGAAAATAATATGGTTTAGATTCAGTGACTGTGTTGGATCACAAAAATGGCAACTGCTGTAGTCAAATGGCTGTGATTCATTTATATTAATTATATAAAATCAGCTCTTGAGAATGCTTATCTGGGCAAGAGAAGGGGCTGGAATACTTTAACGTAAACTAAGGTTATCTGAGACAAATAGCTATTTTCATGTAGAATTCTAGCCCCAGAAAGGATAACACCTTTGGTGGATTAATCACAGGACTGGTCCTAATTTGTTCATGCCCCCGCATTACATGCCTTTTGGTAGTTTGTATCATACCGACTCTAGGCTTGGTCATGTAGCTTGTTCTGGCTGATGGGGCAGTAGCAACTGTGATGTAAGCAGAGATAAGGAGAGCACTTGAGCATTGGCCCTCTCACTGCTCTTGAGGTCCTGCTGACCTGCCATGTTGAATGAGCTTGCTGGAGTTTGAGAGAACACACTGAGCTGAGCTGAGCCATTCCAGCTGAGCTGCATTACACCAGCCAGACCTTAGCAGACCTGGCAAACAACAGCAGGCACAACAGCATGCCCAGCCATCATCAACTGTGTCTAGTCCAAATAGGCAGCATCATCCAGCTCAGCCCAGATCAAACTGCTATTCCTTGGGATAGCTACTGCAGTGATGTTCAAGCCATTATGTTTGGGGATGGTTTGTTATATAGTAATATCTATCTGATATAACACCCTTCCTTTATAGTATTTGATAAAAATACCAAAATATTTATTTTGGAGCACCTTGGTGGCTCCATTGGTTAAGCATCTGACTTTGGCTCAGGTCATGATCTCATGGTCTGCAGGTTCAAGCCCCACATCGGGCTCTGTGCTGACAGCTCAGAGCCTGGAGCCTGCTTCAGATTCTGTGTCTCCCTCTCTCTGTCCCTCCCCTGCTCATGCTCTGTCTCTGTCTCTCTCTCAAAAATAAATAAAAAACATTAAAAAATTAAAAAACAATAATACTTATTTTTAGCTCCCCAGAAGTGACATTTTGCTTAATCCAACCAACTTCTGAGTATATGAATAAACAGGCAATAGGGATACAATGAAAACCCAACATTCATAGACAATCCCAAGTTTTATAATCTGTTGAAAAAGTTCTGGAAATGGTTGGTGGTGATGGTTGCACAACAGTGTGAATGTACTTAGTGCTGCTGAACTGTACACTTAAAAATGGTTGAAGTGATAAAGTTTATGTTATGTATGTTTTACCACAATAAAAAAAGAAAAAAATTATTTATTTATTTATTTATTTATTTATTTATTTATTTATTTATTTATTTATTTATTTTCTACTAGTTTCAACTTTATTCTTTATTCTTCCTTCTGGCCTGAATTAAGTTTTTTTTAAAAAAGGACTCCTGTGGATCTTATCTCACCCATGGCTCCTTTGCCACGGGTGCTAATGAGCAGTGAAAGGGGAAAAGGCCAGCAGCTGTAGGGGATGGGGGAGAAACAAGAGATCGAGATAATCAGTTTCTGGTTAATGAGTCAACTAGCACCAGGGGTCTACCCATCGGTGAGCACTTTTCTCTCCTGTGGCCTTTTGATCAGCTTGGATCATATCAGCACTGTGGCTCCTCAGTGATACACATCCAAGGCTTACTTCTTCCATACACTCCAAATTAATATATGACCAACTCTAATGAATGAATCTTGTTTTTGAAAAATAATGTGTACTCTGCCTACTTCTAAAAAAGAATCTGATGTGATGGAAAGTCTGATGGAAAGAGATGTTTATAGCAGGAGCCGGTCGTTAGACTCTGCCAGTGCCCTTGCCCTTCTGTACTCCCTCAGCCTACCATGAAGGTCTCCTGTGGCTTTCTGTGTCTCTCCTGTAGGGCGGCCCAGAGGTGCTGGGGACTAAGTGCCCCCAGGAGTGACCTACAAGAGATGATAGACAAAGAACCAAGTTCCTTGCCCCCTTAGTGTGACAGCTAAATACGGTTCTATGCAGTCACTTGGAGGTCCTCAGTTTCCCTCATTAATAACCCATTCATTACCACAGTTTCTGTTAGCTTCTCTCCCTTCTTTATCTCATGTCCTGTTCTTTCATGTCCTGCTTCCAGAAATCACAAGTTAGCCACTTGTACCCAATTCTCTGTTTCAGCATCTACTTTTGGGAGGAGGGACCCCAACTCCAAAAGAATTACTACAACTGGTATTCGATATACTCTTAGCTTCTTAGCAAGTAAGATTAAGAAAAACATGAACCCTGAGGTACCTAAGTGGTTCAGTCAGTTGAGTGTTGGACATCTACTCAGGTCATGACCTCACAGTTCACGGATTTAAGCCCCATGTCAGGCTCTGTGCTGACAGCTCAGAGCCTGGAGCCTGCTTCAGACTCTGTGTCTCCCTCACTCTCTGCCCCTCCTGGACTCTCTCTCCCCAAAATAAATAAACATTAAAAAATTTTTAAAAATGAACCCTATTATTCAATGGAGCCAAGTATGAACCATTCTGCCTTTTTAATTAACCACTTTGGTATTAGAAGGACTGCTCAGTCTTTCAGGTCACCATCTGGGAAGCACTATTCTGGGAACTGCAGTGAGTTACTCAGGGTCTGGGTCCATCTTGGGATCTGGAGGAGTTTAATAAGACTTATCAAGGATGGAAGGATTAATAAAGTCTCTGAGGGAAGACCAGCTTTCCCAATAGAGATCATGTGAGAAGTCTTGTGAGGCGGGCCTCTAAAGACATCCCATAGAGGGCAAAACAGAGATGCTGTATTTCTCTAGATTGTCAGTGGAACCCAAAGGTACCAGTTAGGTTATGTTGGGCAGTTTAAAAAACACATCCAGCTGTTATGTGAAACTCCTCCCATCAAGAGGTGGGTCTATGTTGCCTTGAGTGAAGTGCCCACCTTTGTGATTGCATCATGTGTAGAATAAGATGAAGGTAAGCCTGTGTGAATCTGGAGGCTAGGTTAAGAAAGGCTTCACTTCTCTTGGTTTCTTGGAATATTCTCTTGTGGGAACTTAGGCTACCATGTAAGAGGTCTGACCTGACTTCCCTGAAGCTATGAGACACAGAGAGAGAGACACAGAGAGAGACAGCCTCTTTGTGAACATTTTGTCTTTCTCCTCATGATAGCCAGACCACTGCTGCAAATCCAACTAGAATATTCTCACACAAGTTCTAAAGGTGGGAAAGAAGGCGCTTTTTGCCCTAGATGCCTTTCTTTCTATGGAAAATCTTTCCAAAAAGTCCCTCTTAGACTGCCCTTGTGTCCCATTGATTGAAACCTAGCTACAAAGGAGGCTGGGAAACTGAATATCACATAATATGTTTCTCTAATGTAGGAGGTGGGCTCTGCTATCATGAAAAAGAGGGTTGGGGATGATTGTTGAATAGACAACCAAAAGTGTTCACTAAAAATTAGCTTCCAGATAGCTGAAGCATTCTTGTCAGGTAGATAAGTTTTATTTTATTTAGTCATAATGAAAATATTTCAAAAATATTTCTGTTTTACTTTTTTTTTCTTTAACTACCTGGAAGATTCTCTGTCCTCATTTGAGACACTGATTCTAAGTTAGAAGCCACTGTTCATTCAACAACATGAGAAATATTCCTAGTCCCCTTGAAGCTGTTTTGTTGACATTGTCATCCATGGTGACTCCTGCGTTTCCACTCTGTCTTGGTTCTGGACTTTCTTCTCACTGTGGTGTCTAGATTTGTTTGAGTCTCAGTGTTTGGTGCCACTCATAAGGGCACAAAACCTGCTTTGAATACATACTTCATGCATTCATTGACTATTGCTGTCTAACAAATTACTCCCAAATCTAGTGGTTTAGATTAGAAAACATTTATTATCTTATAGTTTCTGAAGGCCAGAAATTTGGGAGTGGCTTATCCAGGTGATTTGGCTGAGAGTCTCCTTATGAGATTGCAGTCAAGATGTCAGCAGGAGCTGCAGGCATCTAAAGTCCTTACAGGTGCTGGAGGACCTGCTTCCAGCAGCTTCTTCAGTTGACTATTGGCTCGTGACCTCAGTTCTTTGCCTTTCACAGGGTTGCCAGGGATTCTCAGTATGGCAGTTGGCTTCCCCCAGAGCAAGTTACTCAAGAGAGAGAAGCAAAAACTGATATGTCTTTTATAACCTAGCCTTGAGGTAGTGACATACCATCACTTCTGCCATATTCTTTTGGTCACACAGACCAACCAGGATTCATTCCGGGGGGTGACCATGCAGAGGTGTAAAGACCAGGAGGGGAGGATCTTTGGGGGCCATTTTGGAGGCTGATTACCACATTTCATAAGAGACTAGCAGTCTGCCAATTCCCTGTGCTGCTTGGAATGGTTGACACAATGTTTCATTAGTTTCAGGTGTACAGCAGAATAATTGGACTTATCTATATAATATGCTGTGCTCACTACAAGGGTGGACCACCTGTCACCATACAGTGCTACTACAATACCATTGGCTGTATTCCCCATGCTGTGCCTTTCATCTCTGTGACTTATCTATTCCATAATTGGAAGCTTGTACTTCCCACTCCCCTTCACCCTTTTGCCCACTACCCACCCCCTTCTCCTCCAGCAACCACTTTGTTTGCTTATTTTGTTTTTTAGATCCCACTTCCTGCACTGTTGGTGGGAATGTAAACTGGTGCAGCCACTATGGAAAACAGTATGGAGGTTTTAAAAAAATAAAAAATAGACATGCCATATTATCCAGTAATTCCACTACCACCTATTGACCCAAAGAAAATAAAAACACTATTTCAAAGAGATACATGCATGCACCCTTATGTTTATTGCAGCATTATTTACAACAGCTTAGATATGGAAACAACTCAAGTGACTGTTGATAGATGAATGGATAAGGAAGATGTGATATGTATATATCATATATATGGTATTTATATAGCGTATATCTAAATACATAATGAAATATTACTCAGCAACCTTCTCTCACTTTTTGATAACTTTTGTTTCCATTTCCTTATGTTACATGCTTCTTAAAGGTATCCACCAGAAAAGACGTTGCTTAGCACTTTGCCTATATCCCCATTCAGGTACCTTTTTACCTTTTCTATTGTGGGCTTTGCCTGGTTTGAGGTGTTTTGAACCCTTGCCCCAGGTTGAGATAACTCTGAGGTGTAACCTATATTCCTGAATCCCTGCAAGGCCAGGCTCCCACTGTCCTTTGCAGGACTTTGCCTAAGATCACATCTTTACTTGGTTTCCTTTCTTTCTCTCTCCAGCTTCTCCAAACCTTTTTTCAGTTTTCCCTAAGAACACTTTCTTGAGGAAACACTTGCTTAAGAATGCTGCTCTCACGATCTGTTTCTGGGTACCCTTCCCCAAGAGCTGTTGTTATTAACAGTAGACAATGCCCTCATTTTATAAGCTGTTGTGTTTGTAAACTCCCTCTATAAAGGAATAAGAGAATTTGCTATTAAGGTTCTTCAAGATTTCAAAATCAATAACCCAATTAATTTAAAATAGACATACCTACATATGATAGCATACTGAAAAGTGTTCCCAAATAACTGAAAAATGTGCTGTGCATTTATTTTTCTGCTAAACCACTCCTCACTATCTCCTCTGCTCAAGCTCCGAAGATCCTGAGAGCCTAAAGAGAGTCAAAGAGCCCAAACCGTGTGCTAACGACACATTAGTAGGGTCATTAACTTTTGAAGGGCATATGCTAAACCTACTCTGCAGTAAGGAGCTATTAGGCTCACTTCAAACCTTTCTCTAGGAGCCCTCTTGGCAGTTCCCAAGTCTCTGGAAATATGAAGAGGGAGATAAAAATCGCTGCCTCCAAAAATAGGCATGTGTTTGGTTGATGACTGAGGATCCTTGATCATCTGGCACATGTTGATTATTAAAGTCTCAGCTTCTCATTTGAGGCACAAGGTAAAGCTCAGAAGACATCTTCATTAGCTTATGAATGGAGTGGAGATGAGTTCTCTCCCTCTTTTGGATGCCTGCAATATTTAATGTTTCTATAATATTCATGAACTTTTTCAGGGAGTACAAACCACGCAGACACTTTGTTCATAGGTTGCCAGCCTGACTCGCTGACTTGGCCATGCTGGTTGGTTAAGAGTGGTTTCTAGTCTGCAAAGCCTTCAAATCCTGTTCCTGTAGTCATCCCTGTTGGTGTTTTGGTGTATCTCTTAAATTTGTGCTTTGTCTTGGGAGCCACATTTTCTCCAAATACTCTGTAGAACTCTCTTTGGTTTCTATTTACAAGCCGCAAGCTGGGATACCTCTTTCAGTGAGGAGGTGTGTTCACCTGGAGCACATATCTGTGCAGGAGCACCTTGCCAACATCATTCTTCTTGGAAGCAGAGATATTTCTGATAAATCACTTTTTTTTCTCTACAAAGGTCTCTCTATGCTTAGAAGGCTGGAAACAATAGGCTTTTATTTATATCTACTGTGGGAATCTTGTTATACAAACCTACCGAGGAAACCCTTTCTTCTTTCTCAGAACTGACTCTGTACTATACTCCCTACCCTCTACAATCATATTTTCCACCTTTCATAGTAAGTACCAAATCCGCTCAGTCTTTGCTAATGCCTGTTTCTTCTGTTTTGATTGTTTCAGTGATATTTGGAAATACAAGCTTGCATGCAGGGCATACTTTTTGTTTGTTTCTTTCACATTTTATTCCCTAAGACATATATGTTTTTTCTCTGTGTTTTGTTCAAACCAAATCTCTTTGAATTTAGCAAACTGGTGTTTTGTTTTCTTTAGGAGTCTCTTAGACCAAGATTTTGGCTGGCCTCACAGACAGCTTGTTCACAAAATCAATAAACTTATTGTCCGTACAGTCAAACCAGAATACTTTCTTTTCTATTTTTCATTTTTTCCCTTGTCAAGCCAGACAAAATAATCAGACTGAGCTAGGGTTGTCTAAAGACTCTGAAATGTTCTCAGTGGATTTTTTGAAATTTAAATGAAAACCTGGCTATCATTATATGTTTTATGTATAAAGAGGTCAGTAGTTGACAGCAGTAAAGAACAGATTTAAGTAAACTGAAGATACACACCTATCTCCTGCAATGCAAGAATGTCCCTTCCTTTGTGCCTTAGTCTGCACAAAGAGGTAGTAACTACATGTCCTCCAGCATCAGCCATGATGCTACGGGATTGGTTCTGATAGGGATCTATCATCTGTACACATTTAACTGTGACACCTGTTGATTCACTAATGAAGGGACTCTCTCTCTCTGTCTCTGTCACACACACACACACACACACACACAAAAGGATTCTAGGGAGGATTGCTTTCAGAAAAACACACTACCATTTACCTATTCAAATTCACAAACTTTCCACAAATCATTGTGCTTGGTGACTTATACTTAAGCAGTGAGTCTGGGAGGAGTCTTTTTCCAGAAGGAGGTCACCTGGCAATTTGCTCAACCATAATACTGTTTCATTATCAGATGATTTGGAGTTATCTTAGGGGGTTCTTTTTTTGAAAGGGAAGATATCCCATGAGCTGGAGAATAATCATTCAGGGAAAAATATCCTGACTTAAAGCTGTACTTCTACGCATTTGGACTTTGTCTCAATTTGGAAACCAAAGGAAGCACAACGAATTCAATAAATATTTCTGCACTCCTACTGTGTCTCAGTACCTGACAGGGGCCCATAGGACAATCAAAGATGAAGCTGACCTGACCCCAGAACTCTAGAGGAGGCTACATCCTTGGCAGGAAGAAAATTCGTGTGTGCACACACCCACATCCTTAATCACTGTAATGCAATGTCTGTTAAGATACAGATCCTGATGGATCTGAGGGCAGAGGAGGAAGTTGCACTCAGGCTCAGTCCCTGCAGCAAACTAACTGTGGCAGATCATTGGTTCACACAAGGTCTGGACCATCCATCCAGGTCAGCTGGGGCTGTTCTCACTCAGTCAAGGTTCCCAGCTTAAGGTACTGCTGCCATCTTATAGCAGCCTCTTTGGGATCATGTGGCTTCTGAGGTTGCCACAAGAGGGGCTGAAGAGCTGAACCTGTAATGGATTGCTTCTCTTCACATTTTGTTGGTCAGAACCAATGACATTGCAAGTTAGGGTGAGAAGTGAAAGGGATCACATGGGCAGGAGTAGAGTGATAACTCCTCTGCCACACAGCTGAAACCCATGAGGTCCCATTGTGTCTGCCTCTGGGTGCTTGCCAAAGTGGAGACCCCCATCTTAGGGAGCTGAGAACTTGAAGGGAAGAGCCCCTGGTATGTGCCTTGAAGAAATAGTAGGCTCTAAAGTGGAAGAAATTAAGAGAGAGAAAGGAAGGGATTCTATCACAGATACTTATGGGAAAAGAGGTGGAGATAAAGAAAGATTAGAGTAGCAAAAGGTACAAACTTCAAATTATAAAATAAGTAAGTTTGGGGGTGTCATTACAGCATGGTGACTATAGGTAACAATACTGGTAGTACATATTTGAAAGTTACTAAGAGAGTAAATTTTAATGTTTTTTTTTTTAGATGGGGGAGGAGAGAGAGAATCCAAAGCAGACTCCACACTGATAGCACAGAGCCCAACATGGGGCTCTAACTCACGAACTGTGAGATCATGACCTGAGCTGAAGTCGGATGCTCAAATGACTGAGCCACCAAGGTGCCCCTAAGAGAGTAAATTTTAAAAGTCTTCATTACAATTTTAAAAGTCTTCATTAATTATGTGTGGCGATAGATGTTAACTACACTTACTGTGGTGATCATTGTACAATATATACAAATATCGAATCATTATGTTTTTTACCTGAAATGAATATAATGGTATACGTCAATTATGCCTCAATTAAAAGAAAAAGGGATAGAATAGATTTGGAAAACGGGGAGGGGTCCAATCTGTTGAGGGTATTAGGGCTGAGAAGATGGTTGGAGTCAGATCACATAGGGCTTTGGCTGCCATAGTCAAGTGTGGGTTTTGTTTTTCAGGCAGTGGAAGCCTGTTGATGAGCTTTGCTCAAGGAAGTAGCATCATCATTGTCATGGCTCTAGGGGCTGACATTTACCTAGAGTGTCCAGTTTCCTGGGTGCCATTCTGAGTGCTCTGCATGCATTATCTCAGTTGATCCTCAAAATAACAGTGTGGGGCAGGTACTTTTTTTTATCCTACTGTACAGATGAGGGAGCTGAAATTCAGAGAGGATATAGAACTTTTCCAAGATATCACACACTAGCCAATGGTAGAAAAAGCACTATTTTCTTGAACTTAAAATTGGGTAGACTTATTGCTACTATTATAGTTATTGGTATTATTTTAAACAACATTCCTATGGTTCACATTTAAGAAAGATTAAGAAGCTGCTTAGAGTTTTTGGTTTATAAGATTAAAATGTTTTTTGCAATTAGGGTGTCTGGGTGACTCAGTTGGTTAAGAGTCTGACTCTTGATTTCAGCTCAGGTCATGATCTCACAGTTCCCAAGTTCGAGTCCAGTATTGGGCTCTGTGATGACAGCGGGAAGCCTACTTGGGATCCTCTCTCTTTGTCCCTCCCTCACTCTTTCTCTCAAAAAAATATTAAATAATCTAAAAAATGCTTTTGTAATTAAATTTTATTGTAACCATAAGCTGGTGACCAGTAAATTAAATGAACCCTGTGTTGGATGGGTAAGATGGACACAACAGACTTCCAAAAGGAACAAATGAAGGTAGACAGTGGGTTTGGAGACTATTTAGTTGGCCAGGAGCATTTCCATTTTGCTCTGGAAATAAGCCAAACAATTTACATTCCAGAGCCCAGGCCAATAGCACATGATTTTGCCTGCTAAATTTCTGACTTGTTTCTGTATACCGTATTTTTTTTTTTCATGTTAACAGGTAACTTGGGAGCTGCCCTTCTAGAAGGATCAGAGGCTGTAGACTCTGTTCCATGTGCTACTATAGCTCTGGGATGTGATTACCAGAGATTAAAACAAAAGCTTTGATTGAACTTTATTGTTTAAAAAGGGAAGCCATGGGTAAGTAGCACTTCCAAAAGGGAGCACTATTCACTCACATGACTTATATTTGATGAATGCACCAGAACAGCTGCAATTTGAGGCAGAACAGTTTGGAGAAGATATATTTGGGAAGTGGTCCTAGGACACATGATTTGTTACTCCTAGGGCTTGTGGCACTTGTCCCACCTCCTGAAGAGTGCAGCAAACATATTTCCTTTGGCTTCCAGCACCTTCTTTTTCTCTTGCCCTAAGACAAGAACCCACAGGGACCACACTGGCAGGATGCTGTAAGTTCTGGAGATTCAGATGGCACAGAATTTTCCCTCTCCAGTTCAGTGACCAATGTTCTTGCTTCAGTGTTCAGGGTTTAGTATCCTTGCTTCTCAACAATAGATCCCCTTCCTTGACCCCATTTGCACAGATCTGGTCATTGGTGAAGTAGCCTGACGTGCAATTACTAAGTGACTTCTGCTTTTAGTCACCTTGTGCTGTAGAGGCAGAGAGAACACACAGATGCCTCATACATTACATTAAAAACATTAAGGTATATGTAATGAAAATCCCTTTATTAAAGTATAATGTACACATAGAGAAGTACACAGATAAATATGTTTTCAGAAACCAAATACACTAGCCTATCCAGCACCTGGACCAAGAATCAGATTATTGTCGGGGCGCCTGGGTGGCTTAGTCGGTTAATCGTCTGACTTTCGCTTGGGTCATGATCTCGCGGTTTGTGGGTTTGAGCCCCGCGTCGGGCTCTGTGCTGACTGCCAGCTCAGAGCCTGGAGCCTGTTTCATAGTCTGTCACTCCCTCTCTCTCTGACCCTCCCCTGCTCACGCTGTCTCTCTCTCTCCTAGAAATAAATAAAACATTAAAAAAAAAAGCATACATTAAAAAAAAAAAGAATCAGATTATTATCATCTCCAAGAAGCTCCCCGTGCTGGCCTCTTCCAATCACTCCACCAACGGTAACCAACCATTGCCACTTCTTACATCACAGATCAGCTTTACCTGCCTCTGAACATTTATAAATGGAACACTTTATATAAGAACTATTTTAAGTTTTGCTTCTTTCATCTAGCATCCTGTTTGGGAGATTCCTTCATGTAGTTGTAAGCTCGATCATTCTGATGGCTGTATAGTATTCCGCTGTAACCCTATTCCTAGTCAGTTATTCTATTCTGCTGTTGGTGGGCCTTTGGATGAATTGCAGTTTGGCATAGCTGTGAAGGATGCTGCTATGACATGTATCTCCACTGAAAATATACCTAGGAGTAAAATTGCTGGGTTTGCCTATGCCTGACTTTAGTAGAGACTGCTGGTTTTCCAAAGTAATTTAGCAATGAATAACGGCGGTGGTTGCTCCAGATCTCATCAACACCTGGAATTTTCCAATTTATATATATTCTGGCTCTGCAGAATTACTCTCAAAGAAGAAGGAAAGAGTAGGCTTGGGGTAAGAGTAATTTCATTGGTTAATGCCCTGGATATTAAGTACTCCAAAATTCACATACTTCTGTCCTGCCCTCAGCCCAGTAAATGATATTGGTAGTGTGACAGAAGTTATTCATAAGCTCCAGCCACCCTTGCCTCCTTGAACAACACAGATGGTCTGGGGAAATTCTTCTAGAGACATATGTGTTCAGGCAACTGAGAGATTAGCCAATAGCTATGCTTCTGCAAGAGTAAGCCCACCTCTTCCTCTCCCTATTCTTCCCTCCTACAAGGACAGCCCAGAAGGCTGACAATGAAGCGAACTGAACACCCGCAACCCAATAGCTCAGCATTACCACTACCTGCCTGCCAGCCAGAGCCGGCTCTCCTGGTGTGCATAACGCCCTGACTTGCTTGCCAAGACGGAGTACAGCGAAGCTTCCACATAATCATTTCCAAACATTAAAATGGCCCCATTGTCATTACAGCAGGGAGATTGAATTCGCCTCATCAAAGCGGAGTGTGACAGGTGACTCAATAGGACAGTGCCAAGCGCAGAGGCAAGAAGATTAGCGGGGCACTGATATCATTATTTCCGCCTATCACAGATTCGGCAGGGAGGCAATTGTAATTTCTGGGCTTATTAGTCTACATTCGGAGGGAAAAACCGAGTGATAAAACTCACGGTGACAGCTAGGCATTTGTGCAGCAAGTGCTGTCACGGTGACACTTAGAAAATGCCAATGTGGCTACGTCCTCATAATCCTCACTAATAGAGGTTAAAGCCGGGCACAAAGGCACCCTTATCAGTCATCATTCCACTAATAACATTTGCATTTTTAAGTTAAATATAGTATGTAAAGGAGTAAGTAGTTCTTTGCAGTTAGGACAATTAATTTCACACTGGAATTAGAAAGCAAAGCCAAAAATTTCTAGCGGCTCCTATCTCTTGGATCGCTTGCAAGAATCCTCCAAGGAAAGAGATGAGTGAATGGTGTTAAGAACAAAGTTACCGGCAGTATCTATTGCCTGTGAGACCGTCGATAGGAGAACATCACTAAACTCCTGAAATTAGATTTCTGCCCCCCTCCAGTCAACAGACAATGCAGCTCAAGGACTTAAAACTAACAAATGCAGCGGAAAATATCTTCACGTGCTTAACATATTCCTGTCTTAGTGTTCTCGATTTTGCCATCCGGAGGTATATTAAATCACAGAAGAAGGCTCCAAAGAGCTGGGGAGGGTAAGACAGTGTAACTACTGGTGACGGAGGTGGAGTGCTACCTGTTCTCAAGACCACTTCCAAGAAAAGCCTTCCTAGCACAGCTGATTTACATAAACCCCCTCTAATTAATACGTTTCTATATCAGCATTTTTCAGAGCATTGGCAATGAAAGAGAAAATTAAGAGATTCTTTTTGGAGATAATACCAGGACTATAGTTTCATGGCTAATATATATTCATGGCTAGATGATTGAAAAAATCATCTAGCTTAGGGAAAATACCGGAATTCTAATTTTATTTTGTTGGAAAAATATTACAGGTGGCAAGCCGTTACTTTTTTACATTTAAATAAATAAGAGACCAATTAAGAAGACTGTGTAATTCAATTCTTGAGTGAGTGCCACTGAATTCAATTTGTTTCAGGTCAATGAACATAACGCAAAGTTATTAACGAAAAGGTCAGGGGCTGCGTATAAAGCATACACACACAATACAACGGGGTAATTAGTACACATTTCCAGTGTGCTGTTGTGCTGGCATATGGTGGAGAAAATCTTAACAGGATTAGATGTTAATAAATTTTCAAGTCTGTTTTTCTTCCCCTACCCTCTTTATAAAAAAGGCTTGATCTGACTGTTTTCTCCCTTTCTGTCTCTATCTCTGTCTCTCTCTCTCTCTGTTCCTTCATCATGCACTAGAGAGTAAAGATACAAAAGCTGGTTTAGAAAACCACCCATATCAGTGTGCAGGGCTGATGCTTGCACGTTGAGAATCCCCACTGCATGGAGCAGTGTCTGAGTTAAGAAAACTTTTGAAACCCCATATGCCATTATTCTTCATTAAGGAATCCAAACTCCAAAATCCACCACAAAAGGCAAATGGGAGAACCACGGGACATGATTCCTATCTTGTTTTGTGCAGGAGGAAGGAGAACTTTGAGAAGGAAGATTTGTGCTCCCTGACTTTCAGAGCACTGTTTAATGGTCTCTGGGAGCAGGATGGGTGGGGAAGAGCAGGTTCGCCCCCCCCCCCCCCCATGATAGGCATACCGTGCCTTCCATCCAGCAGAACTCAGGGCCACACCACTGAGGCAGGCCACACAGGAGGCTGACTATACTCTGCTGTGCTTCTGAAAAGTCCAGGGAATTAGGAGACAAATGTGGACATGTTCTCACAAGTCCCTGCCTTGGCTCAGCACACCTGCAGGAGGGAGAGCTGGTGTTTGGCCAAGCCCAGGTGGGCACACTGAGGACAAAGGGACCTCCAGGAGAATCTGAGGCTCATTTTCCTAAAAGTATAAGCCACTTCTCCGGGAAGAGGGGAGTAAAGAATGCCACATAAATCCCCACACGCCTCCCCACTGCCCTGCGGGGGGTTGATGTACACATTCCCTCCATGCTCCCTTGGCCTGTCTTACTTCTCCCCTCCCCACATGTATTTTCTGGTATCATCTCCCACTTAGACTGCCCATGCTCTCCTTGTCTCAAGGTCTACTTCTGGGGAAGTCAAACCGAGACAAAGGATAGCCAGGAGGTGGAGGGAAAGGCAGAGCAAAGATATGGCTGACCCTCAGCCTGGTGTGGGAGCAGCCAGTGCTTGCTACACTGGAGAACAACATGTTCTCAACTCAAGGACTGAACATGAAGGGGTCCGTCCAATGAAAGTCCCAAGGACAGCACAGTAACTGGCTCAGAGCTCCTGTATGGACTCTTTTCCTTCCCTGTCTCACTCCCACTCCCCAACTGGTGTTTCTTGGGGTTGCTTGCTAAGTGATATAGCCTATTTGCGCCTGAATTCCTTTCTCAGAATCTGCTTCCTGGAGAATGCAACCCAAAGTAGTGGCCAAGGAGCACAGTCTGTGGTGTGGCCTCAAGGGCTATCCTTCTCTAGAATCATACCAGTAGGTGATTTTTAATGAAGGAGTCTCAAAGAGAAAAAAAACAGCCTTGCAAATAGGTATGAAATATTTACAGGTCTGTATGTGAATAATTAAAAACAAAGACCAACGCCAGCCCATTTTCCCTCCCAGAGATAACATAGGGAAACAAAGAATAACATGAACAGAAATTTACTTTGTCCTTTGACAAGGTGTTATTTGTAAAGCTACTCTAGATGCAAACATGAAACCAGGCTATGAGACTGACACAAAGCTGAAGTATTATTACTTTAGAAAAATGACTTGCTTTTCATTATTTTAAAGTGAAAGCTGGCATCCAACCAAGAGCTTAGCGCTAACTTAACATAATTTCCAGCTTTGGTTATGTGATATTTGCCTAACCTTCCACTGGACCAACATGACATTCGTCTTCATTTGGGGAAAGTAAAATGACTTCTCCCTGGTCTAGTTGACGACCTCTGTGGCAAGGCAGCTAACATGCCTGTAGACACATCCACGTGCACATGGAAGATGACAAACACTTTCCCATAAAGCTGTCTATGTAGCAGCAAAAAGGGAGAAGGATGTGCTTGGTCCATCCTTCTCAAAATTATAGGGACCTACATGACATTGAGCAAAGTAGTTAATGTCTCAGTTTGCATCTGTGCAATGGGCACAAATGGCCCAACTTTCACGGCTATTGCAGGTAGAATGCCTGAAATGTGGTAAGCTCACATTAATGAGAGTTATTTTCAGTACTTAACATTTTGAGAACCTTATTCTTGAGGCAAGAACATTTTCCCCTCTTGAATATGTATTTAATAACCCAAGTAATACATATTAAGAATTAGAAGTTACAGAGAGGCAAAAACCCTCCCCTAACTTTATAATGCAAAAAAGGCTTCATGTTTTGGTTTGTAACCTCTATATTAGTTTCTGAGCCCATATAGCCATATATATTAATAAATATGAACTTGCTTAGAAATAATACTGCTTAGAAACTGCATTTATACATTACTAGACTTTAACATTTAGAAAAGTCTTAAGTGTACTGAAAGATTGAGCAGAAAGTACTATTCCCATATTACCCCCTTTCTCCAGTTTCTCCTATGAACATATTGCATTAGTGTGGCACATTTGGTACAATTAATGAACCAATAACCAGTTATTGTTAACTGAATTCCAAAGTTTACATCAGGGTTCAGTCTTCTTGTATATCTTATGGGTTTTGACACATGCATGATGTCATGCATCCACCATCATAGCACCACACAGAATTGGGTTTTATTGCCCCAATAATCCCCTATGCTCCACCTACTCATCCCTCCTCCCTTCTCTCAAAATACTGACTTTTTTTTTTAAACTTTCTTTATAGGTTTGACTTTTCCAGAATGTCTTTTCATTGGTATTATATATAGCATGTGGGCTTTTCAGATTAACTTCTTTCACTTAGCAATCTGCATTTAAGTTTCTTCCATATCTTTTGTGGCCTATTAGCTCATTAAAAAAATTCTGAATGATAGTTCCTTGTCTAGATATTACTCATCCATTCACCTACCAAAGGACATCTTGGTTGCTTCCAAGTTTGGGCAGTTATCAGCAAACTTGCTATAGACATTTGTGTGCAGACTTTTGTGTGCACATACTTTTCAACTCTTTGGGTAATACCAAGGAGCACGATTGCTGGATCTATGGTGATACTGTGTTTAGTTTGTTAGAAACCTATGATTGTCTTCCAGCATGGCTGTACCATTCTGCATTTCCACCAGCAATGAATGAGAGTTCCTGTTTCTCCACATCCTCGCAAGCACTTGGTGTTGTCTGCATTTTGGATTTTGGTTATTCTAACAGGTGTGTAGTGATATCTCATTGTTTTAATTTACGGCTCTCTAATGACATATGATGTCAAGCATCTTTTCAAATGCCTACTTATCATCTGAACATCTCTTTGGTGAGGTGTCTGTTCAACATTTTTTTTTTACCATTTTTTAATTAGGTTGTTTTCTTGTTGTTAGATTTTAAGGGTTTTAGAAGCAAGTCTTTTATCAGATATATGTTCTGCAAATATTTTCTTCTAGTCTCTGGCTTGTCTTCTCACTCTCTTAATAGTGTCTTTCACAGAGCAGATGTTTTTAATTTTAATGAAATCTCACTTATCAAGTTTTTCTTTCGTGTATCATACATTTGTTGCTGGATCTACAAAGTCATCACCAACTGGAGGTAACCTAGATATTTTACTGAATAATATTCTAGAGGTTTCATAGTTTTTCATGTCACCTTTAAGTAATTTTTGTGAAAGACACAAGGTCTGTGTCTAGATTCAGTTTTTTGTATGTGGATGTCCAGTTGTTCCAGCACCACTTGTTGAAAAGACTATCCTTTGTCCATTAGATTATCTCTGCTCCCTTTATTAAAGATCAGGTGACTATATATATGTGGGTCTATTTCTGGGCTATCTTTTTGATTTAATCATTAGTTTGTCTACTCTTTCACCAATACGACAATGTCTTAATTACTGTAGCTTTATAGTAAGTGTTGAAATTGGGTAGTGTTAGTCTTCCAACTTTGTTGTTCTTGTTCTTCTCCTCCTCCTTACGCTTCTTCTTCCCCTCCTTCAAATTGTGTTAGCTATAACACAATATAGCTGGGTCTTTCTTTTTCATATAATCTTTAGTATCAGTTTGTTGATATGCACAAAATAACTTGCTGAGATTTTAAAGAGAATTCTTGTAAATCTATAGATAGTAAACTGCATTTTTACATATATCAACAAATTCTTAAAAATTTACCTTTGTAGGGGTGCGTGGGTGCCTCAGTCAGTTGAGCATCTGACTCAATCTGACTAATTTCAGCTCACAACATGATCTAACAGTTGTGAGATCAAACCCTGCGTTGGACTCTGTGCTGGTTCTGAAGCCTGCTTGGGATTCTCTCTCTCTCCCTTGCCCATACTTGCTCTCTCTCTCTCTCTCTCTAAAATAAAATAAAATAAAATAAAATAAAATAAAATAAATAAAATAAAATAAATTTTAAAAATTTACCTTTGTATTGTATAATCTCATTCATCATGAATTTTTAGGATGCAATATTATTTCATTATATGTAGGGTGGCCATATAATTTATCTTTCAAACTGAGATACTTTTGGGAGTAAAAAATAGGTGCTAACTCTAATTGCACAGGGATAGCAGGAGTAACCTGAGATGTCAGGTTATCCTCCTGGTTGGGCCCTTTTTATTTAAGCCATGTCTTATTTTGGGGCATTTAAGTGCAAACTTAATTTACTATTTACTATTGCAAACAATATGATGGGGGTCAAAATCCATAAACATGTAGTCTTTCACACTTTTCTGGTTATTGCTGTAGGATTAACTACTAACCATATAATTGCTTGGTCACAATTGCATGCACAATTTTTTTCTTTATCTATAAAATTTTTAAAATTTATTTTTAAATTTACATCCAAGTTAGCATATAGTGCAACAATGATTTCAAGAGTAGATTTCTTAATTTCCCTTACCTACTTAGCCCATCCCCTTCCCACAACCCCTCTAGCAACTCTCTGTTCTCTATATTTAAGTCTCTCATGTTTTGTCCCTCTCCCTGTTTTTATATTATTTTTGCTTCCCTTATGTTCATCTGTTGTGTATCTTAAAGTCCTCATATGAGTGAAGCCGTATTATATTTGTCTTTCTCTGACTGACTAATTTTGCTTCACATAATATCCTCTAGTTCCATCCACCTAGCTGCAAATGGCAAGATTTCATGTGTTTTGATTGTCAGGTAATGCTCCATTGTATATATATAAATATACACACTGAATCTTCTTTATCTATTCATCCATTGATGGACATTTGGGCTTTTTCCATACTTTGGCTATTGTCGATAGCACTGCTGTAAACATTGGGGTACACGTGCCCCTTAGAAACAGCACACCTGTATCCCTTGGATAAATACCTAAAGATATTATTTTAAAGATTACTTAAAATAGCCAACTATCATTTTAAAATTAGTAAAATAAAAAATACAAATTTGAAAGTAAAAAAGACCCCCTTCTGAAATATTTTTAAACAGGAACTTTAAAGTTTGTGGGGTTTTTTTTTCCTTTTATGTTTCTAGTTCTTATTGTGGCTCATTTTTGTGACAGTAATTTAAAGTGTACTTATATGGGGCGCCTGGGTGGCTCAGTCGGTTAAGTGGCCGACTTCAGCTCAGGTCATGATCTCGCAGCCTGTAAGTTCAAGCCCCATGTCAGGCTCTGTGCTGACAACCCAGAGCCTGGAGCCTGCTTTGGATTCTGTGTCTCCCTCTCTGACTGCCCCTTCCCTGCTCGCACTCTGTCTCTGTCTCTCTCTCTCAAAAATAAATAAATATTAAAATTTAAATAAAGTGTACTTATATTTCATAGATGGTTTATTTATATTGAAAACATAGCAGAGGTAGCTAGGTGGTGACCAAAATCAATACTTGCTGCAAGATTTTGTTGTAGTTGAAAAGTGACTGCCCAGGAAGGGACTACTTTTCCCAGCTTTCCTGGCAAACAAATGTGGGCATATGACTAACTCTTATCAATGGACTGAGAGATGGGGATGCTTCCATTATACTCTCCTACCATCAACTGAATAAAAACAGATGAGGATTTCAGAGCTGGTAGAGCCACAGATGAAAGGAATCCAAAGCTTTAAATTATAATATGGAGTGGGGGTGTGAGCCAATTATCATGTGAGTCAGAAATAATTCTCTATTGGATTTTTGCCTTAGTACATTTTTGGAGTGTGTTTTTTATGGCAGTTTAGCTACCCTAACTAATACAGTAAGGAAAGTCTCTAGGATAATTAAAATTTGACATGAGAAATGCATGAACCCCTGTAGCAAGATTCCTCATCAACCAACTGGTTTACTGTTGTTGTGGGTGTGAAGTCTCTGATATTTAGAAAATCTCATTCATATGCTTTTTGGAATTCTTTCTTCTTCTACGTTACCCTGGGAAACTCTTCATTCCTACAAGATTGTTTCAAGTATCACCTCCCTTATGAATTCTTTTCTGAGCTCTCTATCCTTTTTCTTGGTAGAGTTAATAATTCCCTACATTGTGCCACTTAATTCTATTTTTGTATCTTTTATATGCTATTGTAAGTACTTGCTTATGTCTGTCTTTCCAACAGACATGCTTCGGACTGAATGGTTGTGTTCCCCCAAAATTTATATGCTGAGATAAGCATATAAAGCATTTATATGCTAATCCTCAATGTGATGATATTCAGAGAAGGAGCCCTTCTGGGGTAACGAGGTGATGGGGGTGGATCCCTCATGTGAGGATTTGTGCTCTTATAAGAGATACAGAGAGTTGCCTCTTTTCTCCATCTCTCCTTTTCTCTCTCTCTTCATCATGAGAAGAAGCCAGGAAGATGCCCCCCACCAGAACCTGACCATGCTGGTATCTTGATATTGAACTTCAAGCCTCCAGAACTGTGAGAAATAAATAAGTGTTGTTGAAGCCACCCAGCCTATGGTATTTTTGTTATAGCAGCCCAAACTAACTGAGACAAGATGCAAACAAATAACTGAGTTCCATCAATGCATTCAATTTTTTTTTTTTACCACTTGAATCTAGATAGTGCCTTGTCCATACTAGGGATGTAATAAAGACTTGTTGAATAAGTGAATGAATGGTAACAATATTTGCTAAAGATTTGTTAATTTTACAATAAACAGAAGACAAAGAGGATCACTCTGCAATACTGACTTGGAATTTTAAATATCCTTGATCCTTAGGGATCAAGCTTAGATGTAAGCTTAGATGTGCAATGGCTCATGGAATGAAAAGCCCTGGGATGGAAGGGACTTAGCAGCGTTAGTAACTGGGGATTCCATTATGGCAGGCTCAGCCCTTGGCTAGAGAATTTCCATCTCTGGTTGGGAAATACACAATCATTGGCTCCCTTGAATCGAGAGTCAGCATACATCAAGCAGAGAAAATAGCAGTTAAAGCTATTATGTGTTAATAATTACCGGATCCAACCTTTTGGTAAGAGAGGGTTATGGTTTGGCAACTTATGATCTTCTTTTTTCTGGGGACTTCTCACCATGGTTATACAGGGATCTGCCATGTTCTTCTGTGACATTAACCCTTACTACAGTTGTTTGGTGCGAAGTGAGCCAATTAGAGACTTTCTGTGGGAATTTTGGATCTGAAATGTCTTCCTACTGGTGGCTAGGCTTTATGATGTAATACTTGGGAATTATTCAGAGCTGTATAGTTTTATCTCAGAGACCAGAAAAGTCTCTGGTATATAGAGAAGAATGGTGCAGATGTTCAGAGAAGGACACATCCTAGAGGTGGAGAGAGAGTCTATCTGGGGACTAAATGTGTTTTCCAGGATCTAGTTGTTCCTGATGCCAGACATATTTCTCCTATAGCTCTGGGTCACTGCCCTTGTTCCTACAAAATAGCCCAGGACCCTTATGATCACACTGCCTTTGAATTTAACCCATTTCCAGTTGGATTTCTGTCACTTGCAATCAAAACAGTCTCAACAAATAGGCTCCAAATTTTAAACGGGGAAAATGATGCCGAGGAAGAAGGATGTATTTCATTGTGTGATATGGATGTACAATCCATCTTGAGGGGAAAAAAGTATTCTATGAATTCCAGAAGTTTTTATGAAACTATGGCTCATATTATTAATTACTTCTTCAGAAGGGCTTTATAATAAAAATGTCCTTCAGAGAAATTCCATTTCTTTTGTTTGTGTTTGATTAAGGAGTTGTTGAGGGGAAAATGGGCTGACATGTAGGCTTCCACCTCCTTTCTAGCTGTCAGTGCCCCATTATCATCCCATGGCCCAGGCTCCTGATATGTAACATGGACCCATGGCATAGTGTACCTTGTGGGGGTCACCAAGAAGCCAGAGGGCCAATCATCATATATCTCTTTCACCTTCTGAAGCTGAGAGACCCAACCAAAGAGTGATTATAATTCTCTCCAGAATGAATTAAGAGAAAACTACTTCCATTGTACACAGACAGGTCCCAACTGGGAAATTGGGAAATTTCTGAGGTAGAGCCAAATGAATTTTCACATAAGCTTTGGAGTTTATTCACAACACAAGGAGAATTCTTATCAGCTAAAGAAAATAGGCACAGCTCTCCTTAAAATAAAATGAAATTATGGACACAGGATTATAGCTGTCCCAAGCTGCCAAAAATGCTGTTTTTAGAACCCAAATCCTTTAGACATCCTTCCAAATCCAAGTAGTATGTTTTGCTTTTGCTGTTTGTGTTGGGCCTATTAGCCCTGCTTTCTGCTTCTAGTCACATATAGTGACTGTGCATCAGAAAAGGCCATGATGTCTAAAATATTCTCAAGCAATTTCTTGTTTATGGTAGGCATCCTTAAAAGTAAAGGCCAGAAAGCCATATAAAAATGCAAAATCCTATGGTTTCCCATGGGACCACTGCAGACGAGTAAACGGAATTAAAATAAATTTAAAAGTAAAACAAAATACCTCAGTGGCTTACCCAACAAATGATAATGAAATTTGAAGATGTAGAGTATATGTAGGAGCTTTTTTAATGTCCAGTTCAATATTCCCTAAGCTTGCCTCTAATTTTGGCTTTGGTAGGTATCTCCTACACCATTTTTGTGGCCCACTTCAAAAACCCATCACAAAGCTTCCCCTCTCCTGTTAGGATTTTTGGAGCCATACTCAGCTGAAGGTGCTCCCAAGTAGGCTGGAACCAATGTCTCCGGGGGTAAACCTCACTCAGTGGCTGATAAGAGTTAAAAGATAAAATTCTCAACTTATAGTCTTTTGAAGGAACAATATAGCAGTGCATTGCACATGATGTTCTAGCAGAACTGAACCTCAATTCCCACAGCAGTAATAATATTAATGCACATTTTACTGAATTATCTTTTATAAGTCTCTTCCCATTTCCTCCTTGGAATCACCTTCCAAATAAACTACCAGCACTCATGTCCCTAACTAAGGTTCATATTCTGCAGAATCCAATAAATCTGTCTCCTTATTTTCATTTCCTCTTAGATCAAATTCTTGCTCTTTGGTAAAATCCAGTTGCCCCCAAGACACACTTTCTTTATTATAGACTGGTGCTTATTGCTCCTTTATCTCAGAGTACCAAAGTGAAACTATTCCATAATCATAAATATTTCAACTTTCAACTGGCTAAGACTGTACCATGTGAACATTCATGTGCCACATGAACTCTGAACCATGGGCAATGGGACATCCCGTTTTGTAATATTTTTTTCCATTGGTAATATTAATAGAAATAGCTACTTATTTATTGACAATCTTCTCTGTGTCATGACTTCTGGTCTACATATTCACTTGGAATGTTCCTGTAAAGGAGACATTAATAATCCCACTCTACAGATGAGCCTTAACCAGCCAATGATTGGGGAAGTGGACATCCAACCCAAATATTCATGTATCCAAATTCCATGTTCTTTCTGTGGGTCTGGAATTTTGAGTTTCCTCAATGTTTTACAAATTTTCTCTGTGTCCTATTTGGTTTTCGGTCAATTAGTCCACCATTGGGTATGTGCCATAGTCATTGTACACTAAAGAAAAGGAAATATCCTGACCTTTAGAGAGCTATTTGATATAGATATGAACTGACAGGGATGTCAGAGTTAGATCCTATTAGAATGGTCACTTATTAGAATGAAGTTTATGCAGACCAAGTAACAAATTAAATTCGGGCCCAAGTTCATCTCACTGTATTTTCAGTGTGTTCTCACATCCATCTTAAGGTTATTTACTCAGTGCTCAGATGCATAGTCAGGGTGGAGACCCTTAGGAGCTGGAAGAATCCTTATATTTACTTCTTGTTATGGGGACTAAGAGATATTATGGAAGGAAAGTCCAAGTGGAAGCCTTTGAGATTGTTCCTCCCCTGTCCTGGCCAACATAGAATCATGACACATCCCAGGAGGAAGTGCATCACTTTAAGAATGCAAGGATGGTGGTCCCCGTCATACACTTATCTAATTAACCTCCATGAGCTCTGTAAAAGCCAAATGGATTATGCAGGTGACAGTGAACTACCATAAACTTAATCAGATGATAGCTCTAATTATAAGTGTAGTGCTGAATATGGTATCTTAATGGAACAGATAAATGTAGCATTTGAAGGGGCTCCTCGATGGCTCAGTCACTTAAGTGTCCAACTTCAGCTCAGGTCATGATCTCATGGTTTATGGGTTCAAGCCCCACATCAGGCTCAGAGCCTGGAGCCCACTTCAGATTCTGTGCCTCCCTCTCTCTTGCTCCTCCCCCTCATACTTTGTCTCTCTCTGTCTCTCAAAAATGAATAAATGTTCAAAAAAAATTTTAATGTAGTTTTGGTACTTGGTATGCATCTATTGCACTTAGCGAATGTGCTATTTTCACTTCCCATCAGCAAGAAGCTTCGAATGCAGCTCACTTTTACATGGGAAGGACAGCAGTACACATTTCCCTGTACTCAACATATTAACTTATTTTAACTGGGGTTTGATAAATGTTTTTTGAATGAATGAATAGAAACACTGAACTCAGGAAGTATCCAAATTCCTAGAACTCAAGTCAATGGCTCTCCTTTTGTCTTCAGGTTCTATTGGTTCATCAGCTCAGCCTAAGAAGAAGAAAGAATTTCTCTCCAAAGTCCTTTCCTTAAGAGTAATTATGGTATGGAACATTTTCTTTTTATTTTCTGTTTTGACTTAATTTCAGACTTAGAGAATAATTTTGACAATAGTGTAAAGAATAAAAAACACAATGAGTTACCAGTTCAAAATTCCTAGGATGGCTAAAATAAAAAAGACAATAGAAACTGTTAGCAAGAACGTGGAGAAATTGGAACTGTCATACACTGTTGGTGGGTAGGTGAAATGGTACAGTCCCTGTGGAAAACAGTGTGGTAGTTTCTCAACAGGTTAAACATAGAGTTAGCATATGACGCAGAAATTCCACCGCTACGTATACACCCAGGAGAAATGAAATCTTTGTCTACATACTTGCATACAAATGTTCATGGCAGCATTATTTACAATAGCTACAAAGCAGAAACAATCTAAATGCCCATCAGTTGGTGAATATCTAAGCAAGGTGTGCAACAGAATGTTATTTGTCAATAAAAAGAAATGAAATACTGTATGTGCTACAGACCTTGAAAACATCATGCTAACTGAAAGAAACCAATCACAAAGAACTACATATTTATAATAAGTATTCCGAATAGGAAAATCTATAGAGAAAAAGAATAGATGTATCTTTTGCAATATTGAGTTTTGAAGAGCACAAGTCAGCTACTTTGTGGAAAACTCCCTCAATTTGAGTTTGTATGATGTTTCCTCATGATTATATTAAGGGCATGCATTTCAGGCAGGAAGACCCCAGAATGGCTGTTGTATGATTTTTACTGCATCCTATAAAGATGTGCACACAGCATCTGAGTGACTCAGTTGCCTAAGCATCCCACTCTTGGTTTCTTCTCAGGTCATGATCTTGCAGTTCATGAGTTTGAGCCCCGCATCAGGATCCATGCTTCAGGTGTGAAGCCTGCTTGAGATTCTCTCTCTCTCCTTCTGTCTCTTGCCCTCCTCTCCTCTCTCTCTCTGTCTTTGTCATAATAAATAAGTAAACTTAAAAAAAAAAAAAAAGAGGTGCATGATGTCAAGTCCAATTACTGGTTGTGATCATTCTGATCACTTGGTTAAAGAATTGCTTACCAGGCTTCCTCACCGTGAATTTGCTGTTTCCTTTTACAATGAATAGCATCCTGTGAGGAGGGGCTACTCTGAGGCTGTATAAATAAACTTGCATAGAACATTTTGGTCCTGGAAATTATGTAATCACCAAATCCAATCAGAAGGGAGGGAAGCTGGTTTGTCAGAAACTCTTGTATACCTGGCCCTTCTAGGAAGAGGGGCCAATTGGCTCTGCATCAATTTTAACTCCACAGTTGAGTGGAATAAACACAACAAAGGCCACCTTTCCTCAGACAAGAGCTGGGACTCAAGAAATGAAAGAAACTTTCTGCCTCCTTTACTGTTAAATAGACACAAGACTTGCCATACCTTCCTCCCAGCTCCAGGGATCCCTTGCCGTTTTAGGAAATAACACAAAAACTGAAGCTCAGTCACAACAGAGACCTTGAGCTTGACTGAATTAGACAACGTAAAACCATTGTCACTGCAATTAAGCACTTCTTTTCTAGACTGACAATTATGTTAGGTCTGGATGGCCATTTTGTCTTTGTGACTTTTCACCTTTCCCTGCTTCTTCCCTTGGCCAAGTCCTCTGCTTCCCTCAGCTCCTGGCTTAAATGTCATTTTCTTTCTGGATAGTCATGCCCACCCCAGTCTGGATTAACTCTGTCTCCTCTTTCATCTCTCCTCTTGACTGTTCCTTTCCTGCTTGCACCCCAACAGCAATGAACTTACTTTGAGTGTGATTGTTTAGTGGATGGCAAGCTCACCTGCTAGATCCAACACTCCAGTGTGAAACTGTCCTGCTCCTGCACAGTGCCCAGAAGTCAATATTTACAGATAGACAAATGAATGAAGAAATGAGTGATTGACAAGCACTTCACCTCTCTTCCCAGAATCTACTGCATATTGTGGTGGATTGCATGATGGTTCCCTAGAGAGGACCAAGTCTTGATGCCCACAACCTGTGAATGTTACTTTATATGGCAAAAGGGACTTTTCAAATAAGATCAAATCAAGGATCTTGAGATGAGGAGATTATTCTGGATTTGCTGGGTGTGCCCTATGCATTCACAGTGGTCATTATAAGAGGGAGAGAAGGGGATGTGAAGACAAAAGTAGAGCTTGGAGTGATGCATCTATGAGCCAAGGAATGCCACAGCCTCTAAAATTTGGAAGAGGCAAGGAAAGCATTATCCCCTGGAGCATTTAGGAGAAACTCAGGCCAACTGATCCCTCGGTTTCAATTCTCTAAGTCTCATTTTGGACATCTGACCTCCAGAACTATAAACGAGTACATTTGTATCTCACAGCCATGCAACTGGCATTGAGATGATGCCAATGTTAATGACCCTCACTGCCTCTCAGGGAAGCTCTTATCGGAAGTCAAAAATATGTTTGGCATGGTGATGGCACAATACATTGTCAGAGAAAGAATAAAGCCAGTAGAACTGGTAGAAAGAGAAAATAACCTATGTGTAATATAGAATTCAAAGAAATATTTTTTAAAGAAAGAATTTATCTCAGATTTCTTAACTCTACTATTCATAGGAAAGGCAGATCTAATTTGCTAAAAGATAATATCAAGAATTCATAGCAGCAGGTTTGTTACTGTTCCCACACTGGTATTGTGATCCTGTGATATCAAGCGATACAAAGACTTCCCAGGATGCTATCAGATCCAGCTAGGAAGAAAAAAGCCCATTAACTTTGTGCAATAGGCTGGTTATAGAGGAGATTGTGGCCCTGTGTCTGTCTATGGCCAATCCAGTGTGTGCTGTGCTCTGTGATTAGATCCATTTGCTATCTCTTGGAATGAATCAGGAACCACAGCTCATCTCAGACAATGAGGAAGGGGTTGCTTTTCAGCTGAGTGAGGGAAAGGGGGTCAGTTCACAGGCATTGTCCATGGTTCAGATAAGTTGCAGACGCCTGACTCCTAGGCAGTGATTTTGCTGACTCGAGACTCAAGTGTCACTGTGGTCTGAGAGGCCTAAAGGAGGCTCAGATAATAGAAATTTCTGTCCTTCCTTCCATGAAAAGATGCTGTGAGGACTGAGTGGATTGTGTTATTGGAAACATTTGGCCAATGGGACCATAAGCAAGAGATTACACACCATTTCTGCTATTGTTATAGACTTGGGCTTTTCAGGATAGGGTGAGAGAATCAGTCACGGTCCAGAAAGAAGGTCCCCAGAGAAGGGGACTCTGGCTGGTGCTTAGACAAGACAGGTTCCTGGGGCAAAACATGTAAAGAGAAACTATTCTCCCATCAGGGCCTGGACTCTGGGGCCCAGTGGTAATTAGGAGCATGGAGTCAGACCACTGAGGTTCAAGGCCTGGTTATATAGCCACTGGCTAAGTGACCTTGGGTGAGTTATTCTCGGGGCCTCAGCTACTTATTTGTAAAATGGACCTCATGATAGAAGCCATCTTGTGGGGCCTCAGGGAAACCATATATCAGATGTGTAGAATTATATCTGGTAGATAGTGAGTGCTCAAATATTGTTAACTACAGTGACTTTGAATACCAATCATCTTTAAGGCCAATTTAGGAGTATTTTTTTAAATGTTTTATTTATTTCTAGGAGAGAGAGAAAGAGACAGCATGAGCAGGGGAGGGTCAGAGAGAGAGGGAGTCACAGACTGAAACAGGCTCCAGGCTCTGAGCTGGCAGTCAGCACAGAGACCGACACGGGGCTCGAACCCACGAATCGCGAGATCATGACCTAAGCGAAAGTCGGATACTTAACCGACTAAGCCACCCAGGTGCCCCAAGAGTATTGTAGACATCAATACTTTGCAACCAACAATAGGCAACAAGAGCAAGAGGAAGGCTGCACCCCCATTGGCTTGGAGTTAGTTGAGTTTCCTAGAAAACCAGAGGACAATGTGTGATGTGCCAGGAACCTGAGTGGGGAAGGACACTCCATTTCAGTCACAAATGCCTTGCAATTTTCTGGGGTCTACCTTCCTCCTTGGGTTCTCCTTGGCTTTCCAATCCAGTGTTCTTAGACTTTTTTTTTTTAATATTTTTTTCTAGGAGAGAGAGAGAGAGAGACAGCGTGAGCAGGGGAGGGTCAGAGAGAGAGGGAGACACAGACTCCAAAACAGGCTCCAGGTTCTGAGCTGACAGTCAGCACAGAGCCCGACGCGGGGCTCGAACCCACGAACCGCGAGATCATGACCTGAGCGAAAGTCGGACGCTTAACCGACTAAGCCACTCAGGCGCCCCCAGTGTTCTTAGACTTTTAAAATGCCTTTACTCTCTAGCTAGTTCTCTTGGCCTTTGAAATATCACTACACTGTGTGTAGCGGCTTCAGTGCCTACCCAATGGGAGGAGCAATCAAGAGCACACAGCTGAACCAGAGCTGCCAACTCCGCACACTCAACAAGTCCAATTAGGGCCAAAAGATAAATATTGACACATTAGACTATTTCCTCATTTATTTTCTGTTGATTGTTTGGGCAATCTGATGGAGCACAATTCCACTTTTCTGATAACTGATTCTTGGCTAATAGAAACAAAGTAAAGACTTCTGTCCACATTGGGTTGGGCAGGCCCATTGTGCACAACTGGTAATCGGATTAAATGGACTCCTAGCTCTGTTTGCAGCCACCAAAGTCCCTTGAACATTTTCCACTTCCAAAGGCTACCCATCATGGTGGCTTTTTTGCCTTTGAAATCAAATAGAAAGAAGCAGGCAAAGTCTTCATTGCAGCAAAGCCTGTCTCCAAGTGAACAAAGTGCAGGGATGAGGAAAAACACACGCCTAGTGTTTGCAATTAAGTAGGCAGGCAGAGAGAGTGGCTCTGGCCAGTGAGCAGAAATTAATTTTCTTTCTTGTAAATATATATCTTCTCCTAATTTTCTTTAAAAAAACACAACAACAATGAAGGAGAGTAGTGATAGCATAAACCCACTCTGCATCCATGAGAAAACTAGAAGCCTTGAAAGCGTTGTTCTTATCCAGCATTCTGGGGGGGGCAATGCATCTTCCTGATTTTGCCAATTTATCTAGAAAATATTACAATTTAATCTGTGTTAATAAAAGACCAACAGAGTAACAACGCCTGGGGTTTTATGTGTCTGGCTGGCTTCTATTAGCATTTAAATCTGCATCCATTACATTAGTCCCTTAAAATAAACACAAACATTTATGCGAGTGACAATTCGAGTTAGCCTTAGTCAGTCTTAAATAATGTCACTCAACTCGGCATTTGGACCGAAGCCTGTGAATCATGAGGTATATTTTTGCCTACAGTCTGATAATTTTCAAAGCTATTGGCAACCTGGGAATTTTCCTTCCTTATCACCAGGGCTCAGCTAACTTCACTAAGACTAATCAGGCTGGGAATCATTCATTCAAGGATTGCATGATCATGTTTTTCTTTAGCTGTGACAGCTGCCTCAGCCACATTAGCAATGCAGATTAGCCAGCCTAATAGGTTAATGCAGAACACGCGAAAATTAGGTTTAATCCCCAGTGAAATAATCTAACATTTTCACATTTCTTGATGTTGGGATAGAGACATTGCTGGTGACTCAATTAGGTGTAATGTAGATCAAAGCAAATTTACCTTCTGGCTGAACCTCCCCAATAGTTTAGACAGAAGAATATAGCAAAGGCCTTTTACTAATTGGTGAAAAGCTGAGGGGAAAATTGTATTAGGAACATGTAGGATGTAAGCAGAACTCTTTGGGCCTAGGACAGACAATCGACGTATTTTACAAACATCCGCATCTATCACTTGGCCATGTCTCCAAATGATGTTGCAGTTCAGCGCAGATGTGAACACCTTGTACCAAACCGTTCATCCTTCAGGCATTGCTGCCATAAATGGGAACTCTCTTTCTCTCTCTCTCTTAATCCACACCTCCTTCCTGTCCTGTCCAGGAGTACCACAATTATGTTCTGAATGGGCCTGCATTGTGAGGGGAAGAGAAAGAGAATGAGAGGGTGTCTAATGTTTTCATTCTGGCAAACAGTATATCAAACACCCATCTCTTTCAATCATAAAGGGAAGGAAACAAAAAATTACATGCCCTCAGTTGCCAAATTATTTTTTGCCTTGACATCTTAATTCTTAATCCTCGTGTGTGGTCAAATCAGTCTACTATAGGCAACCAATCAAGCAATTATTTCTAAATTATATTTGCCCAACTCACATTGATTGGCCATTCTTTTCTTATTGGGTTAGCTCATTAATTCCGAGCAGCTTGCTTATTATGCCTTCCACATCATTTTCCTTCCGAGCCTATCTGCTCCAACCAGCCTGCTGATGTTTCAAGATGCCATACAGGGGGGGAAAAAAGCCCGACCAGTGATCTACGCATTGTCTCCTCTAGCAATTACAATTCACATTGCTGATTAACTTTGATGTGAAAACTAATGAGATAAGACAAGTTATCAAGGCAGACCTGATCGTCATTCCATTTATACAGCATTTGCCATCGGTGAATGACAAAAAACTAATGAAGACATATCTGACAGCAGGCTGAGCAGAGACAGATTTCGGTCCCCCATCAGCAAGAGTTGAGCTCCCTTCTCATGGTCTATCTGAGACACGTCGGAATTAGCTTAATAATGGAAACACTTCATCTAAATGGACACATGTTTACATTAAAATAACTACATGATAAATAGATGGTGGAGATTTTATGCCTTCTTGAGTCTAAACAACAAAGTAAAAATGTGTTCTAGAATTCACTAAATCATTCAGAGAAAAATTCAATTTAAGCTATTATACTTATCACTGAACGAGCGTCCCCTCTTTATGGGTAACAAATGTTGGTTTTTGGAGGGGGGAAGAAATGTGATCTGGGCAGAACAGGAATGATTTACTTTGTTAAGATGGTAATGGGCAGATAAACAGAAGCACAATATTGGTAAAGCTAATGAACGGTAATACTTTGTGGTGGGGAGATCCACTGGAATGACATTTCCAGCTGTACATTTTTATAAGTTGTCTTCATTTTCTGAACGGAGACACTGGAGGTCTCTGCTTTCTGTTCACGTGTAAATGAAGTGCCACTGCTCTCTACACGTAACATGTATTCTGCTTAGAGGAATAAATTCAAAGCATTTCTCTGGATATGTTCATATGCGTTTTCCCCCCTAACAAAATTAACAAGGAAAGGCAGATATTATGTAAGAAATGTAAATTTTCTATGGACACAATCTTGGGGGCTGAGCATTAAATAAATATTAAGAAAAAGCGCACATTTATTAAATGGGGTTAAAAAGTGGTTACAGATGATTTTCAATAAAATTCATAAGTATTCATATGGTTAAAAGGATTCTAATGCATTTTTTGTCTCTGCAATATCTTTTGTTACATTGGCCTTATAAGTAGGAAAGGAAGTAAAACACAGATTGTTTTTACAGATAACACAGCCTTACTTATGAGTCATTTTGTTACTTTGATAAATCATTACTGAAATCCTAAAAGGAAAAGTATTCATTTTCCTAGAAAAAGCTTTCTTCTCTGTAATACATGCAAGTGTATTGTTTTTCATACATAAACATCATGGATTGATATTACACTCAACTAGCATGAAATAAGCCAGAACAGAAAAAAAAGAAGGGAAAAATTAAAGTGACAAATTAAAACATACCTTTAAAATATTCTTTTTTTAAAAAAAAGGTGGCAGTTTTGGTTTTCTTTAGTCAAATATGATTTGAAATATTTTAACACAACTCTCCACAAATATTACATTTTTGACTTAAAAAAAGAAGAAATACATGAATAATACCAGCATCTAAAATCAATATTTCTCTCCCTTCACTGTACCCACACCTAGCCATCACAAACAACAGCAACAAAAGTAAACAAAAAACAAACACAAACCTACTTTCCTTGAGGGGCTGTATTTAAAAAAAAAATCTAGTGCATGTGATGAAAGTTAATCGCAAGTAATGTTTTAAGGATGAAGAAACAAATTAGTACTCCAGCGAGGGATTAAGTTTAAAAGCTCTTCTCAGAACCGAAGATAAAGCCTATATATTAGAAGACACTATAAAAGTACTTGCGTAAGAGCTAAAGGCACAAGTGGAAAGTTGACCCCCAAGATGGTTTGATGATGGTGTGCTAAGTTTATAAAATTCTCCCTCAATAAAAGGAGCCTGTAAGTACAGTGCACACTAAACACAGAAGCAATTGTACTAGAAAACGGGTTTCCAATTTTGACTCAAGTGACAAAATTAAGCCCATCTGAACAAGGGCTGACCGATTTCTTCTCTCCAGCCCTCCTCCTCCC
>NW_027551566.1:1636786-1671047 GCF_008692635.1 Crocuta crocuta
CCATCTCTGGAATTCTTTCTTGGTTATGTTTACCACTCAATTCTAATGTTAATTAGAGACATACACATCCGTATTAGTAACCCACATTTTCATCAGCAAAGCCCACCCTGCCAAATGAAAACCGAGGAGTGTGTCTGCGTGTGAGCCAACAATACAGAGATGGCTGTATTCTTGAACACACATATCTAACATTCTTTCCTCCCTAGTGTTAATTTTCCCTTTCTGTGTCCTTTTATTATGCTATCTCTAACATGGGTGACGGATTTCTTTTTAGCCCATTTCTTTAATCTATTTTAATAAATAATTACAGGCAGCTACAGAATTTATTCATTCCAGAGGGCTACCTCCTTCACATTTTTTTCCAGAGGTGCAGCTCAAGGAGACATGGTGATAATCAGGAGGGGGTGCCTGGAATCCCTTCTACACAATGTCATTATGAGCTCCCATTTAAAATGAAAAATGTATATTTCACTTAAAAGCGATACAAGGTTAGCACCTCTTCCCTGGAATGCTTCACAACAAGGGACACTCTGGTTCCATATTCAGAAAAGAAGCAGGAGGAAAATGAAAGAAAATAAAAATCACCACAATATATTTTTGAGATATTAAGCAAGTTCCTTATTGAGGGGAAAAAAAGATTCATACTCTTTGTCTTTCCTACAACAGGGAATAATTGGCTTTCACCGGGTTTGAGAATTTTATTCCTAAACCAGTTAAGCTACTTTGTGTGGTACTTGGGGCTTTATTTATTTTTCTTTTATTAGAAACAGAAAGAGGTCTCCTTCTATTTTTCACAGTTTCTACCATCCTCTCTAGATGTATTTTCATTTCCAATGTGTTGATTTAAATGTTCACAAAATAGAGTTTCCTTCCCTGGGCTGGAATCCTACTCATCAGCCTTCACGACCCTCATACTACAAACAGGTTTTTACAGATCTGAGTCTGAGGCTGAATGTTTTTCTTCATTTCTTCAAAATGACCCCATGGACAAGCACACTGGGTACATTTCACTGATCAACCTCACTTCAAAATCAAGATTTACCCCACCTTATTTAAGTAAATGTTTCGAAGCATCTGAAACAGAAAGCTAACTTCACAGCTCAGCTGTAGAGTGGGTTTGTAATATTTATCTTTGGAGGGCTCAAAATAAATTCCTTTATTAAGTGCTTGCTTGAAGTGCATTGCTCAACAGTTTCTCCCACATGTATTCTAAAATTTGTTAACTGAGCTCCCTTCCCATAAATGATTTTTTTTTCAAAAAAAAAAAAAAGCCTTGCTTTGAATTTATATATATTTCAGCCTTGACTAATGTTTTGTTTAAAACAGTTATGGTGCACCTTTTGATTTGGAGTTTAAAGTAAATAATATTTGTACATCTGAAACATACTCAAGACAAATGAAAAGCCTCTAGATGCTTTTGTGTGAGATGTTGGAGGGCTCTACAAACTTAAAAGGACAACCTCAATTAAGCTCATCTTCATCTGGAAAAAAGTAGCAACTGAAAGCTGAATATATTAGATAATACACACTTGCCGAAGAGCATTCTCTTAGCTGTTTAAAAAAATTTTTTTAAAGGAAAAAAAAGAAAAATATTCTTGATAACCAACCCAAAGCTGGCCTGAGTGTCGCTAGATGCTAATTTTGTTTGAAACTGTTCAGCTAACTCTGAATAGATATCCATATTCAACAAAGACATAATTAATGGCAACGTTTCCTTCAGCCTTAAGACATCATAACAAGCTGCAAAGTACAAAAAGATTTTTATGGGAACTAATTTAAGGACAAAGGGTTGACCTCTCGCATTTCATTAACTGACTGGAGGGAGGCAGGGAAGAGTGGCAGTGCTCATGTCGTTCATTTCAAGCAGCCAATTTCCAAATGCAAATCGCAATCTGCAGATGTTGGAGGCTGATATGGATATTTTTAAATATCATTTGTTCAATTTAAGGACATCAGACATTTGAATTTTAAATAAAAATCAAAACCAATTTTGGGATTCATTTTTAGTCAGGGAATGAATGTATTCATGGTGCATTGAAGGTCTTTAGGTTAGCTATGTTTTCAAGTGTCTAAAACTATTCTTGTAAACCATTAATTTCATATATTATTTCCAAAACCTTTTAATGGAGAAGTTCTATTAAGCTACACATTATTTCTGATGATTGTGCCAAGTGAGAAGTGGTGTATTTTGAGTACAGAGTTAGAAGGATAGAAGTAACTGTCCAAATCAGATACCTGATTCCTGGATGTGTTAAAAAATCTATGTGCTCTGGACTCTACACTTTGCTTTAGATGGTACCTGAAGTAAAATACAAGAGGTTCGCCTTTCCAGGATATGGAAACAGTTAAGTACATTACTCCTTTTAGAATTCTGACCTTTCCTGACTCTCTTTTGACTTTATTATTTTTTTTCCTATAGCACTTTTCGCTACCTGATTCACGATGTGTTTTACTTACTATCTTTTGGTCTGCCCCCACTCCCCTCTCACTAGAATATAAGTTTCAAGAAAGCAAGGACTTTCACATTTTTGTTCATTGCCAAATCTCCAGTGCCCAGTCCTGCATTGTCCATGGTGGTCACTAGTCACATGTGGCCATTTGGATTTAATTTAAAAGTCATTATTATGAAACAAAATTAAAAACTCAGTTCCTCAGTCACATGAGCCACATTTTATTTTATTTATTTATTTATTTTAATAGTTTATTGTCAAATTAGTTTCCACATAACACTCAGTGCTCATCCCCACAAGTGTCCTCCTCCATGCCCATCCCCCCCTCCCCCCACATCCATCAGTCCTCAGTTTTTGTCAGCATTCAAGAGTCTCTCATGGTTTGCTTCTCTCCCTTTCCCCCACCATTTCCGCCCTTCTTCTCCCCCTTGTTCCTCCGTCAAGTTCCTCCTAATCCTCCTATACGTGCAAACATATGATATTTGTCCTTCTCTGCCTGACTTATTTCGCTCAGCATAACACCCTCAAGGTCCATCCACGTTGCTACACATGGCCAGATTTCATTCTTTCTCATTGCCATGTAGTATTCCATGGTATAGATAAACCACATCTTCTTGATCCATTCATCCGTTGATGGACACTTAGGCTCTTTCCATGTTTTAGCTATTGTGGAGAGTGCTGCTATGAACATTGGGGTACATGTGCTCCTATGCATCAGCATTTCTGTATCCCTTGGGTAAATTCCTAGCAGTGCTATTGCTGGGTCATAGGGGAGTTCTATTGTTAGTTTCCTGAGGAACCTCCACACTGTTTTCCAGAGGGGCTGTACCAGTTTACATTCCCACCAACAGTGTAGGAGGGTGCCCGTTTCTCCACATCCTCGCCAGCATCTAGAGTTCACATGAGCCACATTTTAAATGCCTGATGACCACATGGGCTAGTATCTGTATCAAGACTGTGCAGATACAAAACATTCTCATTGCCTCCAACAATTCTAAAGCACAGTGCTGGCCTCGTAGTCCCTGGTACGTAGTAGGCACTCAATAATGTTTTCTGAAATTGAATTTGAACACCTGGAAAAGGCTATTTCCAAGGATAAGAGATGTCTGGTATGGTCCCCCATAGTCAAATGCTTAGATTGAGTGAGGAAAGCATAGTTCACTACAGAGCTGTGAGTATCAAGTCACATATTATTTTGGATGTGTATCTTGTGGTTTTGCTTTGTTTTGTTTAGGGTAAAAAGATCACACAATTCACTTTTGCATCTCTTCATATAGGAGTTATGAGGTAGGATAGGGAAGATATCGCCAATCCCATTTTTTTTTTTTTTACAAATAGTTTATTGTCAAATTAGTTTCCACATAACACCCAGTGCTCATCCCCACGAGTGCCCTCCTCCATGCCCCTCCCCCCCCACATCCATTAGTTCTCAGTTTTTGTCAGCATTCAAGAGTCTCTCATGGTTTGCCTCTCTCCCTTTCCCCCACCATTTCCCCCCTTCTTCTCCCCCTTGGTCGTCTGTTAAGTTCCTCCTAATCCTCCTATACGTGCAAACATATGATATTATGCTGAGTGAAATAAGTCAGGCAGAGAAGGACAAATATCGCCAATCTCATTTTTAAGTGGGAGATGAGGGTTCCAGGGGATTAATGGCTCACTGTTAGAAGATAGAGAATATTGTGGGATGCCTGTCCATGGGGCCACACCTTCTTGTTTAGTCTAGGGTTTTCCTAATTAGTGTAGTCTTCCCCACATGCATCCACAGACATTTTGTGGAGGCACTTAATAAAGCTTCATTGAATTGCATTAAGCAATTACATTAAAAATTAATTAAAATTCCCTTCCACTCACTACTGTCATCACCACCACCATTTTTTAAATTTGGCTATGTGGTGGGCAATGTGCTAGACTTTTACATGTATTCTCTCATTTAATCCTGACAACAGTTTTTAATATAGATAGTGATTTCCCAAATTTACACATGAGGAAATGGACCTTGTATGGGGTGGGATACAAGGAGGCACTGTCCTCCCATCTAGAACAGCACCGGGGGCCTTTGGCCAGAACTGGGAGAACTGGGCCACTCCCTGCATACGTGGTGAGGGTCACATTTACTCATTAATATTTTTCACTTTCCTTCATTGTTGGCCATCTTGTCTGTCTTTCCCATCATAGACAGTTTGACTCTATGGTTCAATGAGACCTACTGATTCTGGATACAATGAAAGATTAAAATAATACCTTTGGTATCAAGATGTGGAAGAGAGTATTCATTAGGAACCTCTACGCGCTTGTGAGTGGTGCTTTACAGAATATGATACTGAGTGCACAGAAAAAGAGAGGAAAACTTGGGAATGAAGGCCTCTGTTAATTCTTTTTTTTAAATTTATTTAAATTCAAGTTATTTAACATACAACGTAGTTTGGCTTCAGGAGTAGAACCTAGTGATTCATCTCTTACATATGACACCCAGTGCTCATCCCAAAAAGTGCCCTCCATCGAGGGGCCCATCCACCCCATTTTCTCCACTCCCCCATCCACCTCCATCAGCCCTCAGTTTGTTCTCTGTATTCTCTTATGGTTTGCTTTCCTCTCAGTTTTTATCTTATTTTTTATCTTATTATTTTTATTTTTTTAATCTTATTTTTCCTTCTCTTCCCCTAATTTATAGAAAGAGCCTCTGCTAATTCTACCTGTGCTCCACGGCTTGTCATTGACACAGGCTGTTATGATGGTGAACCTGAGTGGGGATAGTGTATCTGCAATGGGAAGAAGGCTTTTGATCTGTATAACCCTTGATGAAATGTATTCCCTATGAGCTAGGCTCCAACTTTCCAAACCCCCATGCTAGAAGTTATCATAACACCATTAGATCCCAATTAGTCTCTGTTTTACCTATCTTATCCTCAGTGCCCTACAAAAGTAATGATCATAAAATGGGGAGGGCAAAGAGAGGGTGGGAATCCATTTAGATATATACCTCTGAGGTCGTGAATATCCCAAACCACTGAAATGGCCTTTTGGATAGATATAGACTGAATATGTTATAGCTACGGACAGACATGAAATGACTGTTGTAAAAGTTACCAAGAAATGCTTTCTATCTCTCAAGGGGAAAATTCTAGCAGCAAAGGACAAAGCCGTGTAGGAAATTGGGCTTCATGATTCTGGCGACCAAATCTCAGCTCTTGGAGATATTAGGTTCCAAATAAGGGAAGTAGAAAGACTGAAATATTCTTGAGGACTCATAAAGAGGACAAACTACAAAGTAGATGGACATAGGAGTGTGCACATATACATGAACACAGACACTAGTCCCATGGCTACATATTCTAACCCAAGTATTCAGATACCTAGTCACACCAATTTCCAGTCTGCTTGCCTATGAGTGACAGGCTGGGACATAAAGACTGAATTTCTAGATTGTGGTAATGTTCTTGGGAGCAGATTTCAAAATCAAAGCAATCTCAGAAAATTGGGGATAAAAGGGTTTCATAGATCCTATCCATTTGGGGGGTTATTTATACACTGCTTTATTTCTAGTGAACTTGTGACTTCATAGAGTAACTGACAAAAATTTTGACTAGAAAAGTATTGATAAGTGTAATTAATAGGAAGCATAATGATTCAATGGTCAAAATGAAATAAGCCTGAAAAAATAAAAGAAAAATTAGAAAGTTATCACGAGATATAGGCTAAGTCCTGGGGACAGTCAGCTGTAAAATATAAACTCAATCAAGAAGAAACACCTGGCTATCTGACAGCTCGTTCAGAGCTGTTTTGGGTGATATTCTGAAGTAGAAAGAATCCTACCACCATTTTGGTGGAGGGTTCCACTGTTGTCCTAGCTCAGTGGGCAAGTTTTTCACATGTTTCTAGGTCACGCTGAGTTGATCCTCATCAAGACTTTTTAAACCTCATATCACCTTCTTGAAGAATCCCCATCTTTTCTCTTCACTCTGATGTGTGCTGGGTTGGCCAAAGGTGGTGGTTTTCACAGAATGGGTCATGGATTGCTGAAAAGAATCTGGAGGACACAGACAAGTTTCATTCCAAAGTAGGCCATGGCTGAGCTATCTCCCAGAAATAGGTGCCTTACTGGACAGCTGTGATGATCCACAAGGGCTACACTGCCTATCTGGCCCATTCCCTCAATGCTTTCATGTCTTGGCTGCAGTCTGGTTCCGCAAAGCTCACCGTCAACATGTTAAATTACAACTTCACCTATGTACTTCAGATCCTCGCACTCTTTCTATTTTCTTTTATTCTTCGCATGTTTTACCCTCTAACAGACTATGCACTTTATTTCTGTTTATTGTTTACTGTCTGTCTTCCTTGCTTGGATATAAGCTTCACGGGGGCAGAGATATTTATCTGTTTGGTTCATAGTCCTGTCCCAAATGCCAGAACACTTGCTGCCATGTCCTAAGCACTCAATAAATATTTGTTGAATGAATGGATGAATGGATATTTGTTGAATGAATGGGTGAATGAATTCCTTGCAACTACCCGGCATGGCTATGGAAGATAAGCCTATTCTGGAATTCTCTCTCTTGGTATCTTGTCCCTGTGGCTCATTCCCTTCAATGCGTGCTTAGATCAGGGCAGCCTTTATCCTCTGTCCCAGAGCAGAAAAATGCTGCTAGTTAGGCCTGTGAATCTTTCTGTCACAAGCCATGGCCATCAGCTCCCTCTCTTCCTCTCCTGCCATTGATTGCCCAGTGGGCAGTACTTATAGATCTGTTTTCTGGTTTAGAAGAACAGGATTTCCCACTCAGGGCTGGAAGAAGAATCCTGGGTTCCAAGGCAAATGTTTCAGTTATTAATATTAGGGGCTATTATCTCATCACATTAGCTTTAGTCTAAGGCACACCCCTCACTGTGTGGACCAGACTCAATGTCTCACCCTTTGGCTCCACAAGGTGCTATATTCTCCTGTGTGGCTTCCTTCTGCTGCTATCATAGGCATCCTGTACCCTGCCACTATCACTGCATCCTATTGCACACCTCCACATGCTGCTTCTCTGCCCTCCTCTCTTCAGTGTGCCCCTTGAGAGCCTGAAAGGAATCAGATTGAAAGGAACAATCCCATCTCATGGTTCTGTTCCTTCTTTTCAGCCACTACTGTCCTTTTCTTGGGTTCTCAGCAGGTCAGGCCTTTGTTATAGTTACATAGCAGGCCGAGCTGGTCTTTGGAGTTCCCTTCCCAACCTCCAGCCCTGAATAGTATTCTCATGCTCTTCCCTCTTTCCCTCCTTCCTATCAAGCTACTGGGATGGCTAGAGGTGCCCACTGAACTCCTAGAAGCTCTAAGAATGGCCCCTCACACGGGGACTGGCAGGTTAAGTAAGGCTGCCAGGAGAGGGGTTTTCTTACTATTCTCATAAAGTTCTAAGGGTGGCATTTCAGGTATTTCAGGGAGTGAGATGCTGGTGTGAGGTCAGTGAGGCCTTTCCTACATCCTTCTTTCAGCATTTGGAGCACTGGTGCTCATTCTCAACATGGCACAGCCCTACAGTTAGCCTGTGGCCTAGGGACATGGGCTAGTTTCATATGCTCTGCTCTTCACAAAAGCAGAGGAAGAATCTCAGGCTGGCTTCATCAACAGATGCTTTTTGCCTCTCCAACAGACATTTTTTGCCTCTCCAAAACACCCAGCTTGGTGCTCCCAATATGTTCCCTCAAACGTTTGTTGGTGGTGGATTCCAAGGACTTCTTCTGATTGACAAGAATACAAAAGAGACCAAAGCAGCCATCATGTGGAATTCTTTTAAAACAACAGAATTCATTGTTACACATGTAGGCATACACACATATACATCCTACAAAAAGGCATTTTGTGCTTGGGCCCATTAAGAAAGAAATCCCACAGAGAGCTGAGCCAGACATTTTCCTTTTAGGTCTTAAAATGAAGGATGCATATTTGCAATATAAATTCCTCTGCCCTCCCCCTCAACCCCCACTGCAAAGGCATTTTAAACTTATTTGACTGGCTTCTTAATTGGTCAACCTGTACTCATCACCCAGCGGGGAAGCGGGTTCTCTTCTAACTTCCAACAAAGCCAGTCCTCACCAAGAGTGATGACAGTCCAAGGTCTCACCATGCTTGCCAGCTCTGCTGCCTTCGTCATATGTCAACAGTCCCTGCAGATGTCTCAGGGCAAAATAAATGACTTCCAGATGTGAAGAAAAGAACCAAATGCATTCATGCAGAAGTGAAGGGGGCATTGTTTTTCCTATGTTGGGGTCTCTTGGAAGGTATCAATGAACAACAAATTCATTCTTAATATATCACAGGAAATCTAAAATGGAATGTATCACCCAGCAAATAATTTCCTATTTTCCAGGCTGAGAAATCCAAACCTAATTTCTTGTTAAGTTCCAAGGTTTACATTCTCCAGGAAAGCATTCAGCTACTTACCCACTAGTCTGATTTAATAGCTCATTATTCCAATTTAAATTTCAAAACAAATGCAAAGGTTTGCCAGAATGCTTATATGAATTTCATAAAAATGATATTCCTTTTTTAGATCTGCTCTCCTCACTGGGGAAGGTCAGTCACTTTCTTGAAAATACTTTCAGAGTGGAAGCCCAGATACATACCGTCTGCCTCTGTCATAAATAGATAATGCAAATGTTAGTGTCCAGGAGAAAAGAAATGACTTTTTTTCTTCATAAGATGCTACTATCTACAAGTTGGATATGTGTGTATGTGTGATGATGATGATGATTGTGTGTGTGTATGTAGTTTTTGTGAATCATGAGAACAACCATGAACCAAGACAGAGTGGCGATGAAACCAGCCCCAAGGAAAGGTGCCATGGCTTGCAACAGAAATTTGGCTTATGACAAACTTTCTCAGTTGATAATAGTCAATCTCTCACACACTTCCTTGGGACATGATTATAATTTGAATCAGAGGTTTTGTATTTCTGGTATCTACAAACAAGGCAACTAAACTTAGCCTTACCTAGATACAAAAGTCTGAGCTCCACCATAGGCTTGTTGTCAGTGTTGCTTGATCTTGTTTTCCACAAAACTAAAAACAGGCATCTCAAAAGCCTGAGCATAGCCTGCTCCATTGTGTCCACAACTGGCACTTTGTTTGAAATGACCTTGTTCATCACTTGCTTACTTTCCATGTCCCCACCTTCCATGGGAATGAAAACCCAGGACAGGAGGGACTTCATTTCCTTCATGGCTGTGTCCCCAGTTCCTACCCAGTTCTTAAAAGTGGATCCTGGCTCATTGTAGGCACTATGACCTTTGTAGAATGATGGGATTGGGGCCAGTACTTCTCCCATCCAAGTGCTAACCAGGCCTGACCCTGCTTAGGGCCACTACTTCTTTGTGGAGCTCTGGAAAATCCAGGAGTCTTTTGGTAACATTGACTAATGACTAATTGCTTTGCACAAATGTAACCAAATAATTGGGAAATATTGGCCATGATATTGAGATGGGCATGGTACATTCACTCATATCTATTTAATAGACTGGAGAGGAAATTAATGTCTTCTTACAAAGGAAATAATCAAAAGATACAGTGGCAGAACCCTAGGAAATGTACATTGGGTTATTAATATTTGAATGCTCATACAAATGAATGTTCTTTAAAACCAGTTGGGCCCTTTAAAGAAAACAACCTCTATGTTCTGCAAATTAATTCCAATCACATCTTCAAGTCCATTTAAAGCCAAACTCAGAGACCTCCCCTTCCGTCAGCTGTTGACTTTCTAAGTGTCCCAGGCAGCTGCGTGTCTGTCTGTGGCTCCCTGCGATGACTTGCCAAGCCTAGCTTTCTTAAGGCTGCTGACTTCTATGGGGCGCCCTGACAAAGCCTGCACTCTGTGGAGGCTCAAGGCCCAGGCGTCCAGCCAGCCTGCGGCAGGAGTTCAGGGAGTCGCGAAGTCCTCTTTAAAACCATGTCACGCTCATGTGATAACTGCTCCTCTGTGCTTATTTGAACTGTCCCTCCCAATTAGCAGTAATAAGTGACTCTGTAAAGATGAACAAACACAGTGCCTTCATTAGTCCGCACCAGCTCTGCTCGTCCCATCCTAAGCCCACATTCCCTGCCCTGTGCCAATCAGCCCCAGAAAATCCCCAGAGTATTCCTCCAATAGTGTTTGGAGAAAGCTAAACACATCTTACTCCGAGTGAATAAGGACCAGCAAAAGGCAAATTAATGACAACCCATTTGAAGACTTTGCTTGAAATTATTGTATTCTGCCCATCCACCGAAAAATTGATTACTCCCAGGGAAAGGGGAAAAATCCAAATCAATAGACTAAAGCAAAATGGTCAAAAGGCATGCCCCAAGCCCATTTATTTTATCTATTTATCCTTCCTTGCTGCCCCCCTTTCCATGTCTCTTCCTGTGCGTCCCTATGCCTCTTCTCCATCCACACACATATTTTTAAAGAAACGAGGTATAATTTACAGGGCAGGAGCTGTTTGGCCTTTTCAGATAAAGCGCTAATGGCAGCCGAGGGAGAGCTGCATGGTTATACATCTCCCAGATGAACTGGGGCCTGTGAACACCTCTAGTCCCAGCTTTGCCAGAACAGAGTCTGGGGGGATGTGGACTGGTTCGATTTCCTCCCTGTGGGCCAGAGAGATATGCAAATGAGGCATTTGACTTGGGGATGCCAGCCAGGCATATAGCGTTAACCCCTCGTTTCCCTGAGCTGCATGGAAAGCAGTAGTAAGAGTGATGTTCCCAGACAGCAAGGAGGCAGGAGGCAGGAGGCAGGAACAGCTTCTCCACACCTGTTTAAATGCCCTGTGACCTTGAGGTCTCACCTATGTCTCCAAATCTCACCTTCCTTGATGGGAAAATGAGAAAGATGATAACAAATTTGAGTTTTGCACCCCCTCACTCAGTAATCAGCAGAGAGTCTCCAACTTTATTTTAGAATAAAATCCCCACTCCCTTACCTGGAGTTCAAGCCCTGTGGTCAGTCACCTGGTGCCTCACTTGTCCCTCTCTCTTGGGTATCTTAGGCCCTGGGCCCTTCCCTCAGCCTGGAAGGCCTTCATCCTAGTTCTCTGCATCTTAAAACCTCTCTAATCAGGGGCTCCTGATTGGTTGCCCAGTTGGTTAAGCCTCTGACTCTTGGTTTTGGCTCAGGTCATGAACTCATTGTTTGTGAGTTCAAGGCCCAAGTTGAGCTCTGTGCTGACAGACTGGAACCTGCTTGGGGTTCTCTCTCCACTTTCTCTGCCCCTCCCCCGCAACACATGCTTTCTCTTTCTCTAAAAAAATTTTTTAAAAAAAACTTTTAAAAGAAAAAAACCCTCTTTATTAATAATACTAAATGCTTCTCTGGCTTTCTTTCTTGAACCATTCTTCCACCCCTATCACCTAGTTGGCCCCTCCATCTTTGTTATGATTCCCAACCAAACTTCACCAACTCCCAACACATCCCAATCATGTAACAGCATTTCTCTTTCACATGTGCTCATGGTTCTGCCTTTCTTTTTGTCCTGCAGGCCAGGGGATTATGGGATCAGGTCTACCAGAACTCCTGGCCACCAATCAGATGGCATCCTTCTTGTTAGCAATGTGTCGACCCATTTTAAAGGGAAACAAATCTTGCAGACTCTCAGTGTTGACTCATGTTCATTATAATAAAACTGTCACTTAAGTATGTACAGATATATGTTCACCTTCTCAGACTACATCTTCCATGCAGCTATTAAATATTTTGCAAATTCAAAGCAAGAAGAGTCCCACAAAGCCAATAACATTCAAATTGTCATGGCTAATTTCACAGCAGGGGTCATTTTGCAAAATCTAAATCTCTACTCACAGCATGAGTAGGGTACTGGCCACTAGAGAGGACTTTCTCTCTTTCTTTTGTTTGGAGGGGGTAGGAGAATCTAAGTTTTTATTTAAATTCTAGTTAGTTCACATACAATGTAATATTAGTTTCAGGTGTAGAATTTAGTGATTCATCACATACAGCACCTTGTAGACTCCATCTTGTTTGATGTTCTTTTGTTTTTTTTCTTTTATAGTTTATTGTCAAGTTGGTTTCCATATAACACCCAGTGCTCATCCCAACAAGTGACCTCCCCCATGCCCATCAACCCTCTTCCCCTCTCCCTCACCCTCATCAGCCCTCACTTTGTTCTCAGCATTCAAGAGTCTTTCATGGTTTGCCTCCCTCCCTCTCCCCAATTATTTTCCCCTTTCTTCTCCCGCATCGTCCTCCGTTAACTTCCTCCTAATCCACCTATATGTGCAAACATATGGTATTTGTCCTTCTTTGCCTGACTTGTTTCACTTAGCATAACACCCTCGAGTTCCATCCACATTGCTGCAAATGGCCAGATTTCATTCTTTCTCATTGGCATGTAGTATTCCACTGTATAGATAAACCACATCTTCTTGATCCATTCGTCAGTAGATGGACACTTAGGCTCTTTCCATGATTTGGCTATTGTTGAAAGTGCTGCTATGAACATTGGGATACATGTGCCCCTATGCATCAGCACTCCTGTATCCCTCAGGTGAATTCCTAGCAGTGCTACTTCTGGGTCATAGGGGAGCTCTATTGTTAATTTTTTGAGGAATCTCCACACTGTTTTCCAGAGTGGCTACACCAGTTTACATTCCCACCAACAGTGTAGGAGGGTGCCCGTTTCTCCACATCCTCACCAGCATCTATAATCTCCTGATTTGTTTCTTTTAGCCACTCTGACCAGCATGAGGTGGTATCTCAGTGTGGTTTTGATTTGTATTTCCCTGATGATGAGGGATGCTGAGCATCCTTTCATGTGTCTGTTGGCCATCTGGATGTCCTCTTTGGAGAAGTGTCTGTTCAGGTCATCTGCCTGTTTCATTTGATGTTCTTTTCTTTTCTTTTCTTTTTTGTATCAATAATTCCTTTTAATTACTCAATAACATTACATTGTATGGATGTTTCACAATTTGCTTATCATTCATCTGCTGATGGACATTTGGATTATTAATAGCTTGGTGCTATTATAAAGAAAACCCAGAAAACAAACAAAAACCACTAAGAACATTTGTATACCAGTCTTTGTGTTTGTGTATGCTTTCATTTCCCTTGTATTAATATATAGGAGTGGACTGTCTAGAGTACATGGTAGCTGAATGTTTAAGTTTTTAAGAACCTGCAAAATTGGTTTCCGAAGTGGTTGCACCATTTTACATCCCACCAGCACTGTATGAGCATTGCTGTTTGTCTATATCTTTGCCAGTATCTGGCATGATCAGACATTCAAATTTTAGCTCTTCTAATGGATGGCTTAAAGTTTCATTTCCTTCTGGCCATGTGTAGCAACATGGATGGACCTTGAGGGTGTTATGCTGAGCGAAATAAGTCAGGCAGAGAAGGACAAATATCATATGTGTGCATGTATAGGAGGATTAGGAGGAACTTGACGGAGGAACAAGGGGGAGAAGAAGGGCGGAAATGGTAGGGGAAAGGGAGAGAGGCAAACCATGAGAGACTNTTCCATGGGAATGAAAACCCAGGACAGGAGGGACTTCATTTCCTTCATGGCTGTGTCCCCAGTTCCTACCCAGTTCTTAAAAGTGGATCCTGGCTCATTGTAGGCACTATGACCTTTGTAGAATGATGGGATTGGGGCCAGTACTTCTCCCATCCAAGTGCTAACCAGGCCTGACCCTGCTTAGGGCCACTACTTCTTTGTGGAGCTCTGGAAAATCCAGGAGTCTTTTGGTAACATTGACTAATGACTAATTGCTTTGCACAAATGTAACCAAATAATTGGGAAATATTGGCCATGATATTGAGATGGGCATGGTACATTCACTCATATCTATTTAATAGACTGGAGAGGAAATTAATGTCTTCTTACAAAGGAAATAATCAAAAGATACAGTGGCAGAACCCTAGGAAATGTACATTGGGTTATTAATATTTGAATGCTCATACAAATGAATGTTCTTTAAAACCAGTTGGGCCCTTTAAAGAAAACAACCTCTATGTTCTGCAAATTAATTCCAATCACATCTTCAAGTCCATTTAAAGCCAAACTCAGAGACCTCCCCTTCCGTCAGCTGTTGACTTTCTAAGTGTCCCAGGCAGCTGCGTGTCTGTCTGTGGCTCCCTGCGATGACTTGCCAAGCCTAGCTTTCTTAAGGCTGCTGACTTCTATGGGGCGCCCTGACAAAGCCTGCACTCTGTGGAGGCTCAAGGCCCAGGCGTCCAGCCAGCCTGCGGCAGGAGTTCAGGGAGTCGCGAAGTCCTCTTTAAAACCATGTCACGCTCATGTGATAACTGCTCCTCTGTGCTTATTTGAACTGTCCCTCCCAATTAGCAGTAATAAGTGACTCTGTAAAGATGAACAAACACAGTGCCTTCATTAGTCCGCACCAGCTCTGCTCGTCCCATCCTAAGCCCACATTCCCTGCCCTGTGCCAATCAGCCCCAGAAAATCCCCAGAGTATTCCTCCAATAGTGTTTGGAGAAAGCTAAACACATCTTACTCCGAGTGAATAAGGACCAGCAAAAGGCAAATTAATGACAACCCATTTGAAGACTTTGCTTGAAATTATTGTATTCTGCCCATCCACCGAAAAATTGATTACTCCCAGGGAAAGGGGAAAAATCCAAATCAATAGACTAAAGCAAAATGGTCAAAAGGCATGCCCCAAGCCCATTTATTTTATCTATTTATCCTTCCTTGCTGCCCCCCTTTCCATGTCTCTTCCTGTGCGTCCCTATGCCTCTTCTCCATCCACACACATATTTTTAAAGAAACGAGGTATAATTTACAGGGCAGGAGCTGTTTGGCCTTTTCAGATAAAGCGCTAATGGCAGCCGAGGGAGAGCTGCATGGTTATACATCTCCCAGATGAACTGGGGCCTGTGAACACCTCTAGTCCCAGCTTTGCCAGAACAGAGTCTGGGGGGATGTGGACTGGTTCGATTTCCTCCCTGTGGGCCAGAGAGATATGCAAATGAGGCATTTGACTTGGGGATGCCAGCCAGGCATATAGCGTTAACCCCTCGTTTCCCTGAGCTGCATGGAAAGCAGTAGTAAGAGTGATGTTCCCAGACAGCAAGGAGGCAGGAGGCAGGAGGCAGGAACAGCTTCTCCACACCTGTTTAAATGCCCTGTGACCTTGAGGTCTCACCTATGTCTCCAAATCTCACCTTCCTTGATGGGAAAATGAGAAAGATGATAACAAATTTGAGTTTTGCACCCCCTCACTCAGTAATCAGCAGAGAGTCTCCAACTTTATTTTAGAATAAAATCCCCACTCCCTTACCTGGAGTTCAAGCCCTGTGGTCAGTCACCTGGTGCCTCACTTGTCCCTCTCTCTTGGGTATCTTAGGCCCTGGGCCCTTCCCTCAGCCTGGAAGGCCTTCATCCTAGTTCTCTGCATCTTAAAACCTCTCTAATCAGGGGCTCCTGATTGGTTGCCCAGTTGGTTAAGCCTCTGACTCTTGGTTTTGGCTCAGGTCATGAACTCATTGTTTGTGAGTTCAAGGCCCAAGTTGAGCTCTGTGCTGACAGACTGGAACCTGCTTGGGGTTCTCTCTCCACTTTCTCTGCCCCTCCCCCGCAACACATGCTTTCTCTTTCTCTAAAAAAATTTTTTAAAAAAAACTTTTAAAAGAAAAAAACCCTCTTTATTAATAATACTAAATGCTTCTCTGGCTTTCTTTCTTGAACCATTCTTCCACCCCTATCACCTAGTTGGCCCCTCCATCTTTGTTATGATTCCCAACCAAACTTCACCAACTCCCAACACATCCCAATCATGTAACAGCATTTCTCTTTCACATGTGCTCATGGTTCTGCCTTTCTTTTTGTCCTGCAGGCCAGGGGATTATGGGATCAGGTCTACCAGAACTCCTGGCCACCAATCAGATGGCATCCTTCTTGTTAGCAATGTGTCGACCCATTTTAAAGGGAAACAAATCTTGCAGACTCTCAGTGTTGACTCATGTTCATTATAATAAAACTGTCACTTAAGTATGTACAGATATATGTTCACCTTCTCAGACTACATCTTCCATGCAGCTATTAAATATTTTGCAAATTCAAAGCAAGAAGAGTCCCACAAAGCCAATAACATTCAAATTGTCATGGCTAATTTCACAGCAGGGGTCATTTTGCAAAATCTAAATCTCTACTCACAGCATGAGTAGGGTACTGGCCACTAGAGAGGACTTTCTCTCTTTCTTTTGTTTGGAGGGGGTAGGAGAATCTAAGTTTTTATTTAAATTCTAGTTAGTTCACATACAATGTAATATTAGTTTCAGGTGTAGAATTTAGTGATTCATCACATACAGCACCTTGTAGACTCCATCTTGTTTGATGTTCTTTTGTTTTTTTTCTTTTATAGTTTATTGTCAAGTTGGTTTCCATATAACACCCAGTGCTCATCCCAACAAGTGACCTCCCCCATGCCCATCAACCCTCTTCCCCTCTCCCTCACCCTCATCAGCCCTCACTTTGTTCTCAGCATTCAAGAGTCTTTCATGGTTTGCCTCCCTCCCTCTCCCCAATTATTTTCCCCTTTCTTCTCCCGCATCGTCCTCCGTTAACTTCCTCCTAATCCACCTATATGTGCAAACATATGGTATTTGTCCTTCTTTGCCTGACTTGTTTCACTTAGCATAACACCCTCGAGTTCCATCCACATTGCTGCAAATGGCCAGATTTCATTCTTTCTCATTGGCATGTAGTATTCCACTGTATAGATAAACCACATCTTCTTGATCCATTCGTCAGTAGATGGACACTTAGGCTCTTTCCATGATTTGGCTATTGTTGAAAGTGCTGCTATGAACATTGGGATACATGTGCCCCTATGCATCAGCACTCCTGTATCCCTCAGGTGAATTCCTAGCAGTGCTACTTCTGGGTCATAGGGGAGCTCTATTGTTAATTTTTTGAGGAATCTCCACACTGTTTTCCAGAGTGGCTACACCAGTTTACATTCCCACCAACAGTGTAGGAGGGGGCCCGTTTCTCCACATCCTCACCAGCATCTATAATCTCCTGATTTGTTTCTTTTAGCCACTCTGACCAGCATGAGGTGGTATCTCAGTGTGGTTTTGATTTGTATTTCCCTGATGATGAGGGATGCTGAGCATCCTTTCATGTGTCTGTTGGCCATCTGGATGTCCTCTTTGGAGAAGTGTCTGTTCAGGTCATCTGCCTGTTTCATTTGATGTTCTTTTCTTTTCTTTTCTTTTTTGTATCAATAATTCCTTTTAATTACTCAATAACATTACATTGTATGGATGTTTCACAATTTGCTTATCATTCATCTGCTGATGGACATTTGGATTATTAATAGCTTGGTGCTATTATAAAGAAAACCCAGAAAACAAACAAAAACCACTAAGAACATTTGTATACCAGTCTTTGTGTTTGTGTATGCTTTCATTTCCCTTGTATTAATATATAGGAGTGGACTGTCTAGAGTACATGGTAGCTGAATGTTTAAGTTTTTAAGAACCTGCAAAATTGGTTTCCGAAGTGGTTGCACCATTTTACATCCCACCAGCACTGTATGAGCATTGCTGTTTGTCTATATCTTTGCCAGTATCTGGCATGATCAGACATTCAAATTTTAGCTCTTCTAATGGATGGCTTAAAGTTTCATTTCCTTCTGGCCATGTGTAGCAACATGGATGGACCTTGAGGGTGTTATGCTGAGCGAAATAAGTCAGGCAGAGAAGGACAAATATCATATGTGTGCATGTATAGGAGGATTAGGAGGAACTTGACGGAGGAACAAGGGGGAGAAGAAGGGCGGAAATGGTAGGGGAAAGGGAGAGAGGCAAACCATGAGAGACTCTTGAATGCTGACAAAAACTGAGGACTGATGGATGTGGGGGGGGGATGGGCATGGAGGAGGACACTTGTGGGGATGAGCACTGAGTGTTATGTGGAAACTAATTTGACAATAAACTATTTGTAAAAAAAAAAATAAAAAAAAATAAAAAAATAAAGTTTCATTTCTTTAATGACTAACACTGTACATTTTTTATATACTTATTTGCTATTTGTAGATCTGCTTTGGTGAAGTGTTTGTTCAAATTTTTGTAGGCTATTGACGTTTATATTTCACTTTATCTTCTTAAAGTTTTTTTTTTGAGAGAAAGAGAGAGAGAGAGAGACAGACAGACAGACAGACAGAGACAGAGTATGAGCAGGAGAGGGGCAGGGAGAGAGGGAGACACAGAATCTGAAGCAGGCTCCAGGCTCTGATCTGTCAGCACAGAGCCCGACTTGGGGCTTGAACTCATGAAACATGAGATCATGACCTGAGCAGAAGTCGGATGTTTAACCAACTAAGCCACCCAGGTGCCCCACTTCATAAAGTTTTAAATTTTACAATGAGAATACATTTCTTTTATAATTAAAAAAAAAACAATTTAAAATCTCTCAACCCAATATACAACAATAATTACAACTTGAACTTTAAACTTAATAGCAGTATATTATGCTAGGGTAAATGCAAATCCTGATTATATCCTTAAAAGATGACATATTTGGTTTCCAGTTATTTGATGTTCTTTTCAACATGACTGCACATCCTGTCCCTATCCCACATTGTTCCCTATTCAAACAACTACCAGTTTTCCATTGGTCTGGCCATGATGTATTTGGGTGTTAGTTGAGGCAACTGGGATGGAGGATAGATTAGGAAAGAAAAAGTGAAAAGGGGAATTGTTTAGGAAGCCAGTGAAGGATCCTGTCTCCCAGCCCCAAGCCATCCTTTACACTCTGCTCTGTGGCCTAGGGCTCAGAATCTGTAAACCTCATCTCTGCTTTGCCCAGGCTCTGACAAAATAGAGTGCTCAACGAAGACCACAAGGCCAGAGTAAGAAGGACTTGCTTTTTCTGGTCTCTCACATGGACATGGCCCTAGCCACACTTCCAGACTGTTTCCCATTCCTGCTTACTTCCTGTCCTTGATAGCAACTCCCCAGCCTCACTTCACCCTAGCAGTAACTTCTCATCTTCCACTTGAGCAATTTGCAGCTGTTAATAATTCTTGCAGAGCTAGCTTCATTGTTCTGCTTAAAGACCCAGGACAGCTGGCCAGGGTCCCTCTTCACGGGTCTGAATTTCAGCTTCATGGAGCCCCTTCTACATGCTCCTAAGTTTCTGTACTTCCAGCTTCTCTTTTATCCCTCATGCCTAGAAATGGTACTTGCTTCCTGTGGTTGCTACTTCCAAGACTCCTTAGAGTTCACTTTTTACCCTTTCCATTACAGAGTGAATAACTATTTTATTCCATTTCTGTTAATATATCAGGTGAGGCTTCTGACTTCCAACTGCTGCTGAAGCCATTGGGGTGGCCTGGGCAAGACAAAATATTAAAATGGGAACGGAGGGAAGAAGATGGATTGGAAAGATATTTAGGAAGTTGATTAATAAAAATGTCATGGAAACTGGGGGATGGACGAGAAAGGAAGAAAAAGGATGCTTTCCAAAATAAGCAACTGGTAAAAGGAGGGACCCTAAATGAAGTAGGTGAGGTCTATAATTTTTTATGCTTTTGGCCATCCAGCATTCATTCCCCCTTCTCTTGCAAGTTATCCTCTATTCTTATCCCCATGCCCATCTTTGATCCTTCTAAGGATGACACAGTGATCCTTGGGTTGGGACAGGTTGTTCTGTCAGAAACCAGTCAACACTATTCCCTCCCCTTGGCCCATTCAGGCTATAAAGCCCAGGAATTTGTTTTGTGTGGAAGGGACTCCACTGGCAACAGTTGTGAGTGAGCACATAGTCAGAGCTGCCCCACAAGGGTGAATCTACCATGAATGAAGCCAGTCTTGAGAAGACAGGCCTGGGAAATAAAAAGAATAATACCAGATGCAGATACCAATTTGGCCCAACACCAGCCCTACTTGGGGGCTCTAGTCCTGTGTGCTAATTTACCCCAAAGGTCATTTCTTAGTTAAACCTTTATTGCTTAAGCCAATTTGAGTTGCTTCCCAACTATTAGTAACTAATCATCCTAGGTGATATGGTGGAGAATGCTGATAGAAATGGATTTGGGGGACGTTGGTGAGTTCAGTTTTTGACCATTTTTATTTAATGTAACTCTAAGACTTCAAGAGGGGATTTTGTGGATATAAAAACAATAATTTTTTCTGAACCTTCACTGTTTTCTGGGTACTCTTTCAAGGACACTAAGATCACTTAATACTTATATAACCATTGTGTACAATAATTTCTATTGTTACCTCCATTTTACAAATAAGAATAGTGGATGATAGTAGTTAAGGACCTGCCTGAGGTCTCACCTTGCTCTTTGTAGCCTTATATTTCCTATCAATGAAGCTTTGTGATCCTGCAGCTTACAAGGGAACAATCCAAATATGGTCATTTTGGAAATTTATCATCATCACATGTAAGAGTGATTATCCTAATACACAAACAGACCTAAAATTCAAAGTCCCACTTGTAGGATATAACAAGCTGCTTGCTTCTTTGATTCTCCCCTCTACCTCCATTTTCCTATTTCCCAGGGTCATCAATGGCAGGTTTTGGTTGAGATCCTTCAGAGGCCAACTCTAATACAGGGATTTGAAGGCTACTAGTTTGTTCGGAGAAGGTGCCAAGCAGCATTCCCTGTGGGGGAGTATGGAAGTGGAACAGAGGAAAGGAGGGAGAAGCTCAGTCCTGCTGGGCCCTGGAATATAGCACTTTTCAGACTTGCTCTCCAACTCCCATAGGTTGAGGGTTGCTTCTGGGGCATCAGCCCCTGGAACTTCTGACTAACCCCATGTAAGGGCTAAGCAAGTTCTGGAACAGAGAAGCCTCTTCTGGATGGCTTTCTTGACCTCAGGGTCATGGGTACTAAGAGCAGGAGGCCAGAAGGTTGCATGGGAAGCAATCATTAGTCCCAAGGCACTGTGAGCAGGGTATAGGCAGTGCCCATTCCGGAAGCTAAGGTGACATTGGTTTCTACTCTCTTGGGGAACAGCTGGCTCATCTCTGGTATTATCTTTAAGGTGGAAGGAAGGCTTTTATCACCATCCTAATCCAGCCATCATCTCTTTTCATCCCCAAACAAGGTCTCCTTCATATAGCCTTGTGGTTGGAGTCAAGGGCTATAATGAGGGAATAGCAACTTTTCCTGGGTGACTGTTAGACAGTGTTTCCAAAGGCTGCAACTATCATAGGTTGGATCATGGTCTACATGAGGTTAAGCACTTAGGTGTTTCCAAGCTTATTTTGATAATTTTACTTGTAAGATGTGAACATATGGCTATTTCACATTATCTGTATGTTTTCACCATTTTTTCCTTCTATGTCCAGGTGTTTATACATTTCCTTCTTGCATCTATGGGGTCTAAGCTCTAGCTCTCCTGTTGAGCCAAATCTCACTATTTCAATTTTCTCTTTAAAGGAACATACCTGTGGCAAATGGTATTTTCCAAAGTTGGCCCAAGCATTATTTTTGGTCTCACATGTTCTTCTATAACTTTGCCACTCCCTCCTTTTCCATCCCTTTAAAACTGGACACAGATTGTGGGGGAAGGGACACTGTGACTTCTTAGGTCAAGTCATCAAAGGCCCTACAACTTCCATCTGGCTCTGTCTGATTTCCCCACACTGACCTGAGAACCCAGCCCAGGCCCCAGAGAGAGGCTACAGATAGGTGTTCTGACCACAGCTCCAGCCAGGCTCTCAGCCTATAGCCAGCATTGAATGCCTCTGGGCAAGGGAATGAGCAGTCAGATGATTCCATCATTTAGCCTTGGAGTTTTCTAGCTGAGGCCTCAGACCTTTTGGAGTAGTGGCAAACTGTCCCTGCTCTGCCCTGTCTGAATTTCTCACCTACAGAACCCATGAGCCAGACAAATGATTATTTCATGCCACTAAGTTTTGGAGTCACATTTATGCCACTGGACATATCTTTCCTCAAAAGGTATCTGTGTGGTGGATCTCTCCTGTCTACCACATCTCTACAGGCAGAAATCCTTTTACCTTTTCCTATTCCAGAGAATATAGCTGAGCAAACCAGAGGACTCAAATACATAAAGAGGGCAGTGCCCTCAGTGTTATGAAGGGTCCTCTGTGTTGGTCAGAGTCCTTTGTTACAAACAAAAGAAACAGATACTGAATAACTTAGCAAAGCAGGGATGTATTGGAAGGACATGGGGCAGCTCCCAGAGTTCAAAAGGGGAGCTTTAACAGCCAGGTCTTGGGAAGGTCTGGGACCCAGCCATTCAGGGAGCTGGGAGGTAAATACTCATGGGCGGCATCCTCACGACACCATCCTGGAATAAACTGGCTCCATGAATTTCTTTGTCTTTCACTTGGTCTAAGAATCAAATTCTGAGTAGTTTGATTGGCCTAGTGTGGGTCATGTGCTCACCCCTGGAATCATCAGGGCACATTGTCTCTGCTGAAGCCATACATGATGGAGGGGCGATAACAATCATCATTAACCGCATTTAGCACTTAGAATGTGCCAAGCACATAGATTCATTCAGTCACTTCATGCTCACCAGGAGGCAGGAGCTATGATTATCCTCCTTTTATAGATGAGGAAATTAAAGCTCAGAGAGGGTGAGTTGCTTGCCTAAGGCTGCTCAGCTGCTAAGCAGTATCACCAGGGCTCAAGTAAAATGGCCTCATATCCTGGACTCTACATTCATAGTTTCCCAGAGGCCCCTCACTGTAATGCTGCTCCTGGCAATAATTTCCCAAAGGTAAGTTAAGGGGCCACTTGAAGAGAAGTGGGTACTGGCCCAGGAAAAGCATTTGGTGCCGCCATAGACCCTAATGGTCAAGTGAGGGAAAAGAGAAGGTTTGGGATCAGAATCTGAGTCCTCAGAGATGTAGGGAACCATTAGACCCAAAGTGACTTAATGCAGAGCCAGGATATGCCCCAAGCCAAAAGACATTTGTAGCTATTCCATCCAGACTTCTTTTTGAAGTAATCCCCCCAAAAGGGATAACTACTTACTTTGGAGCAACAGCATTTGATGCTGTTGGTGGATTGGTGACCATGGCGGGCTTGGACTCCCATCCAATCTGACTCTTATACACAGCTGGATTAGAGCTCCCCTCTCTGAGCAAACCCCTCGTGCGCAGCGTCAAGGAGATCTCCATGCATATTGTTCTGCCTGCGTCCCTTTGTCCTCTAGATCTGAACCTTCTATGCAGCTAAACTGTCTTTCTTTCAATGGCCTTGAAAAACACTCACAGGTAAAATTCTCCTTAAACAGACATTAAAAACATGTCCAGCATGCAATTCAGTGTGACACACATAACAGGTACTCAACGCATGTCTGCTGTTGATAATAAAAAGACAAGATGTTAGGGGAAGTCATATTGTGATGTGGGGTGTCTCATCCCCTCAATCTATAAAGCAATTTCACCAAGAAGGATTCTTCCAGTAGAACTCGCTGGTTTAAGCCTGTGCTCACTCAACTTAATCACAATGAGATTCAAGAATTAGTTGCAATCCAAATGAAGGAGAATTTTGTTTAAAAAAATGATAATCTGATCTCTCTATGTGCCAGTGGTATCCTTAAAGCAGCACATTTACATGCTTGTTCTTGTTCCCAAAGGACCAGATGTGGGAGATCCCAAGATGAGATCCTCATCTGAACTGATGTGAAGATAATTCCAAGTGAATTTCTGATATTCCAAACTGCTTTTCTTTTGAATGAAAGACAAACGAGAACACTTTTTAAACATCCTTTATGTTTATTAGGATGAAAATTTTATTTTATTTTTTTTCAAAGTTTATTTATTTTGATTGGGGAGCATGAGTGCAAGGGAGGAGGAAGAGGAAGAGGGGAGAGAGAGAGAGAGAGAGAGAGAGAATCCTAGACAAGCTCTGTGCTGTCAGTGTGGAGCCCAGCGTGGGGCTTGAGCTTGTGAGATCATGACCTGAGCCAAAATCAAGAGTCAGATGATAACCAGCTGAGGCACCCAGAAGCCCCTGGAGGAAGATTTTAAAACATTTTGAGTATACACAAAACTTCCACCATGCCCTATTTTTTCTTTTTCTTTCTTAAATTTTTGGAAAACATTTGGATCCTGGTAAATGCTTTGTGATCCCAAACATAGGCTCTGTCTTGTGAACAGGGACCCATGATTGTGAATATTCCTGCAAAGATAGTGATTGTGTTTATCTCAAACTCCTGCTTTCTCACCCTCCTGTAGATTATCCGCTGGTGGCATTATGGAATTTTATAGCCAAACAACAGTGATTTCAAGAAGCATTAATGGGTTGCTTTACTATGAACAACATATGGAGATGGATCCCTTTCTGATCCATCTTTCAGGTAGGTGAAGGATTCATTAGGATCTTTTATCACCTGATATGAAAACTCACATCTGAAGGAGTGAAAGGAAGCCACTTATTCTAGATGCCCTTGCACTGGAACTGAAAGTGATACATGTCAAGAACCAAGGCTATTCTGAGGTTGCCCTCTTTTTATCCAAGGCCCAACTAGTTGACAATGCCTTGTCAAGCTCTCCATATCAAGCCACCCAGCACACTTGGCATGTGATAAGTATATAAGAAAGTGACCCTGTAAAGGTATTTTCCCTCACTTAGCAACTATTGCCCACCCCACTTGAATCTTTACCCATTTCATTCCACCTTATGTCTGGATCCCCAGAATGTGACCTGAAAATAAAGACTTGTGTGCAAGTGATTTATTAAAGAAATGCTCCTCGGGAGCCAGTAAGTGGGTGGGTGGGGGAATGCATGCAGGATGGTGATGGCACAGAATTCCCAAGATGCTACTCAGGCAAAGTCATGCAAAGCGTACTGTGATATTGTAATTAATAATAAGAAATATATATTTTATCCTTGTTCCTGTTTCTAACACAGAGCTCCCAAAACCCTTGAAATCACCCCCCTCAGTGGTGAGAGAGATAAAGGTGTCTTCTGTTATATTAATGAGGTGACTTTTGAATCCCACTTAAGGATGGGGGCTGGTTGCCAGTGAAATCAACCTTGAGATTAAAAGGTTGGAACTTTCCTGGCCTCTAGGAAGAGTGGAGGGACTGGAGATTGAGTTCAATTGTCAATAGCCAATGATTTAATTCATAACATCTATGTAAATGAAACCTCCATAAAATCCCAAAAGGATGGGGTTCGGAAAGCTTGTTGGTTGATGAACACGCTCAGGGAGGGCATGGAAGCTCTGAGCCTTTCGCCACTTACCTTGCCCTGTGCATCTCTTCTATCTAGCTGTTCCTGCATTGTATCCTTTTATAATAAACCTCTAATGCAGTCAGTGAAACATTTTTCTGAATTCTGTGAGCTGCTTTAGCACATTCATCAAACCCAGTGAGGGAGTCATTGGAACATTGATCTATTGCTGGTCGGTCAGAAGCACAGATGACAACGTCTGAACTGGCGGCGATGGGCAGTCTTGTAGGACTGAGCTCTCAACCTGGGAGATGGTGTCAGAAATGAGTTGAATCATAAGACACTCAGCTGGTGTCAGATAATTCCTGGAGAAGGGAAAACCCCATATATTGGAAATGGGTACAGACTCTTAGGTCCATTTCCAGGCGCTCCCTAAAATGGGCTCTAGTAGCCTCTAAGAGGCAAGAGTATAGGCTTTTGTCAGGAAAAGCACATCAAAGTCAGAGATCCCCCCAAAATAGTAAAAAGTGATCTGAGGGGACCTGGGAGAAGCACCAATATTGTCCACTACCCATTCTTAATGAAGAGAGTAGCTTGTGTGAGCATGGGGGTGGGGTGGGGCTGAAGTGGGAAATGTTCAGGAAGAGTCTAGGATGTAGGGGGTCTCCAATTTTTGGGTGTCTTCCAAATATCTCATATTCACGGCAAAGTCTCAGTCTTTATCAATCAGATACTTAACCTGGGTCATAGAAAATGGTAATATTGGGAGTCTGGCTTATGCTGCAATTCAGCAATGCATATTATCATTTTCAGACTTGCTTTCCAATGGACTCATTGTGTCAGGTCTCAATAGGAAGGGCATCATTCAGTAGGGTCACTGTTTCCAAAGGTCTGCGTCCAGCTGCACTACTCAGATACAATACTCATTCTTCAGCCACTGGAAATGCTTTGCTGCTGTTTTGAGACCATTTGATACCTGCAGCCCAGTACTTCCCTTCCTCTTTAAACTGCTCTGTGGCTACCCAAGCTCTCAAAACCCGACCTGCAGAGATGGTCTAAATCATAAGGAACCACAAACAGTAGCTTCATGTTGCATTACATTGTTGTTTAAAATGGAATCTTGAGTTATAAAGACTCTCTCACATACCTCATTGTCTATTCCAAACACCCTGTGTTTCTTATGAATGTCTGCTTCCATGCAACCCCACTTGTGGCACTAATTTTTGTTATAGCAAGTCTATTTGATTACAAGAAACAGAGGCTCACTTGAAAGAACTAGAAACAAAGGGATTTATTGTATCTTATTATGATGTAAAGTTTAACTTAGAATGATAGTCAAAGCTACCAGGAATTCTTGAACTCTCTCAGAACCCTGGCTTTTCTCTTTATCTCTTGTTTTTCTCTCATTGGTTGATTCTAGTTAATTTTCTCTATATTTTTGTCAATCTCATTAGTTTTTGCCTATGCATAGTTTCTAATCTCTTATACCTTCAGTTTGAATTGGCACATCATGACCATAAATTTTCTGCTTTCACTTGTGTCTGGCAAGTTCTTTCTGTTCTTTCAGTGATGCAAACAGAGGTTTGAAAAGTGCTTGCATATTATTAGGGCTTGTCTTTTATTGCTCTTGGAATTCTTTGATCACGCTGTCAATGACCTTGAGTTAGCTTACTGGAGAGACATGTGGAGGATAACCAAGGACCTTTGCCAACAGCCTGACAACCTGTCACAGGAGTAAGTCCTCTGGGACCATCCAGTACAGTGGAACCCCCAGCCGACTGTAGCAGCACAGGTGACACCAGGCAGAGCAGCTGAAGAACCATGCAGCTGAGCTCAGCTCAGATCACTAATCCAAAGATTCATGAGCTGCTACATGATTTTGTTTTAAGCCACTAAGATTTCAGACTACTTGTTATGCTGCAAATGCAAACCGATACACCATGCAAATCAGAGACCAAACCCAATGTCAGTGGATATAATCCTTTCACAAGGAAGGAAAGCACATATTTGGAAAAATCAATACAACCTACAACATCTGTTTTCCATACAACACAAGGTTACCCTTAGTGGTAGAGATTGTGTCTTGTTTATTTAGTAGTCTCATCACGCTGCACAATAGTTGACATCTAGTATGCATGCTTAAATAAATGTATGTCAAAATGAAAAAAGGGCATTCTCTGCCCTCGAGCTGCTTACTGTCTAGATATGTAGATAAGATACACATTCAAATAACAACCTTGGAAAACAATAAAAGGTGCCGTGGAAAGTCCTAAGGTCATCAAGGTAGATGGCAAAACAACTATTTCTATCTGGAGGCAAGGAAAGAAGGAAATCCAGAAAGACTTCCTGTAAGTCATGGCATTTAAACTTGGCTTGAAGGATGGGGAGGATTTTAAAAGGAGCTAGTGAATAAGACAGTCATGTTAATTGTGTGAGAAACAAATGAAGAAGCTAAACTTACTGCTCCTGTTTGTGATAAGGTAAAAACCCTGACTTGCTTGAAGCATGATGTGATGCAGATGGACTTAAGACCAGAAAGGAAAAGCATTGCTAGACTAGATTGAGGCTTAACAAATGACTCTTGAATTATCCAGGAGTAGTCAAATGATTCAATTACTATGGGATAGAATATTTGTAATCAACAAAAAATTTGTTTTAGAAAACTGTTTAATGGCATAGGTTATAATTAAATGAATAAAAATAGTATAAATCCACATTACAGTTTTATTTTTTTATTATTATTTTTTTACAAATAGTTTATTGTCAAATTAGTTTCCACATAACACTCAGTGCTCATCCCCAAAGTGCCCTCCTCCATGCCCATCCCCCCCCCCACACCCATCAGTCCTCAGTTTTTGTCAGCATTCAAGAGTCTCTCATGGTTTGCCTCTCTCCCTTTCCCCCACCATTTCCGCCCTTCTTCTCCCCCTTGTTCCTCCGTCAAGTTCCTCCTAATCCTCCTATACGTGCAAACATATGATATTTGTCCTTCTCTGCCTGACTTATTTCGCTCAGCATAACACCCTCAAGGTCCATCCATGTTGCTACACATGGCCAGATTTCATTGTTTCTCATTGCCATGTAGTATTCCATGGTATAGATAAACCACATCTTCTTGATCCATTCATCTGTTGATGGACACTTAGGCTCTTTCCATGTTTTAGCTATTGTGGAGAGTGCTGCTATGAACATTGGGGTACATGTGCTCCTATGCCTCAGCATTTCTGTATCCCTTGGGTAAATTCCTAGCAGTGCTATTGCTGGGTCATAGGGGAGTTCTATTGTTAGTTTCCTGAGGAACCTCCACACTGTTTTCCAGAGGGGCTGTACCAGTTTACATTCCCACCAACAGTGTAGGAGGGTGCCCGTTTCTCCACATCCTCGCCAGCATCTAGAGTTCTCTGATTTGCTCATTTTAACCACTCTGACTGGCATGAGGTGGTATCTCAGTGTGGTTTTGATTTGTATTTCCCTGATGAGGAGGGATGCTGAGCATCGTTTCATGTGTCTGTTGGCCATCAGGATGTCCTCTTTGGAGAAGTGTCTGTTCATGTCTTCTGCCCATTTCTTCACTGGGTTGTTTGTTTTTCGGGCGTGTAGTTTGGTGAGCTCCGTATAGATTCTGGATATTAACCCTTTATCTGATATGTCATGTGCAACTATCTTTTCCCATTCCGTTGGTTGCCTATTAATTTTCTGGGTTGTTTCCTTGGCTGTGCAGAAGCTCACATTACAGTTTTATTAAATCATATAAAATTTTAACTGCTTGTGAACTTTAAACTTAAAACTTTTTAATAGATATGATTAAGTCACTAATCAAAGTTGTAAGGAATTGCTGGGAGTGTAATTTTGTTAGGCACTATATTAAGTGCTCTGTTTGCATTAGCTCATTTATTTATCACAACACCCTCATGAGGTAGATGTTATTATCATCCACCTATAGTCAACATGGTGCATGAGCATGGCTTAACATGGTTGTAATCCCAAATTAGCTTCATTTGTGCCACTGCTTTTTGACATTAATTCTTTTGGATTCATTCTCTCCTTGTACATAGATGAAACTTGGGATGTCTCATGTATTTTCTGGCCATTTTTATGTAATAAAATACCATCTAGTCAATAATTAATATGCTAGTCCAGGGTGTAATCAATCCTTTACACATGATTGATGGTTACATTTTTCCCCCCTTCTCATTCTGGGAGAGTGAGCTCCAGGGAGTAGGTGGAGAGTTGGATAGGGGATGGAAGGAAAAGAGGCAGGAAAATTGGTACTTGGTCACTGGATAATGTGAAGAGTTGATGTTGGCACTCTCTAGGTTAGCAGGTCTTAAGGCTAACCCTTTTCCTCAAGGGCAGTGCTTGTGGGTTCTCCCACTTGCCTTGGGATTTGCCACCTTTGATTCCCTTATTACTGATGAAAGGATCTCTCTTCAGATGTTCTCTTATGACTCCTTCCTCAGCCAAAGTTACCTGGTGGTACCTCTACTTTTTTTCATCTTTTTTCTTCTCCAGATGACTCACAGGAAGCTTCTAGAATGATCTAATGATGTCTCTCTTTCATGGATAACACACAAGAAACACTGATGCATTCTTTGTCTTTCCAGACTATGGGAGTGAATGTCCCCAGCACAGCTACCTCAGGTTTCTTCTGCCATTAGAATAGATGGCTTATCCCTTGCCTTTTAGGGTCTCTTGCTTGGGTCACACCAGTCCACTGTGTCTCCATGGCTACAGGAGTCCTCCTCATGCCCTCTGACTTCTTTATAAAGGCTGCTTCCTTGATTTGAGGTGAACAGGAGAACACCCAACCCTTTCTCCAATGTGAGAGTGTAGGACTCAGTGCAGCAACTATACTTTCAAAAATTTCCTTTCTTCTTCGGTAGCCTCCAACTCTTGTATTTCTCTTCTATGGGTGAACAATTATGAGTCACATAGCCAGTGTCAACCACTTCTTTTGGAAAAATTACATAATGGTCTTGCAACTCATTTGGAAGGAGCATGATTGTCTTGGAGTAAATATCTTGTTAGATCCCATTTTGAAGTTGAGGACCCAGTGGAAAAGAAGGATGAAATAGTCTGTTAAAGGTAAGTGATGGAAGTAGAATCCCAATCTGGATAATGTGGTTTCAGATCCCAGACTCTAAATTTCTCTGCTGAACTGTTCCATACCCATGTGCAAAAGACAACTCTGGAATAAATTTGCCACGATGTTAAACAGATTTTTTGAGTAGAAGGAGTAATTTTGTATTTCCTTCTATATGTTTGTCTATGTATCACACATTTTCACACACACACACACACACACACACACACACACACATAAAATAAGAATTACATTTTAAGAATTACTCTGACAAAACAATAGTCAGGGGCAGTTTGTTGTGATGAAAAACTGGAGACAAGAATAGTAGATAAGACAATGTTGAAATAATCAAGAAATAAGAATGCAACAATATTAATTATAATAAAACTAACAGATCAACTGGTGAGGGCCAAACACTCTATTATACCATTCTAACTTGATCCCCTTAATAGCACCCTGTGCAGGTACTCTTGTGATTCCAAATTTAGAATTAAAGACAGAGTTGTCTGATCCCCTCCATATATTGCAAGTGCCCTGAAGGCAAGAACCAATGGTGTTCATAATTTTTCTCTGTGCCTAGGGCAGGGTTGGCACACTGTGTGTGCTCAGTACATTTTTGCTGAACCAGAAAGGGCAAGGTCATGGTGGCTGGAGGGTGAACCAATGCGAGTATCTAAGTGAAAGGACCTGTGATGAAACCAGGCAGTTGGGCAGACTGTAGAACCAGTGATGGTGGCCACCACATTCTGCAACCAAATCCCCACCAAAACTCATACACACAAAAATAAGACTAAACATTTTTAAAATTACTTGAGGGAGAAAATTAGGAAGCAGACATATGTAAATACCATTTTAAAAATGCATAGTCAAAGGATAAATACAGTGGGTCACCAATTTGGTCTGAATATTGTGGTGGCAATACAAAGAAAGAAATTGGACCAGTCACATGATTTGTGGGACACTAAAAACTCAGTTCTTGAGGAGATTTCAATTGTCTCAGGTACTGAAACTAGAAACAACTCTATCCTTTTGTCTTACACCCGTATTTCATTGATTGTCTCCAACAATGTCCTTACAGCAGATATGAGCACGAGTATTGTGAAGAATTTTTATGTGATTTCCTCCAAGAGACATTGATGGTGAAATGCCAAAGCACATCCTAGTAGAAGCTGCTTTGGGAGAATGAAAACAATTCAGTCCCAGGACACAGCTTCCTGCCACCTGGGATTATTGCAGAGAGATGTTTTAGAGAATGTGGGCAATAGATAGATGGCATAATTTTCAGGCAGTCCTCTGTAAATATTGTTTCTTTTAATCAAGTCTTTGATAAATATTGAGTGGCAGGGAGTTCAAGGTTGCCTGGAGTAGTTTGAATGCAGCTATTCAGTATGTCAGCTAAACACAGACTTTAGCAGCCAATCTAGCTGAGAGTTATGTTTCTAGGCAGTTTGATGAGTTTGACAAGGACAATTGTCTACAATGTGACAATCAATCACTGCCACAGTAATGCTGTATAACAAATCCTCCCACAGCCCATTGGCTTAAAACAATGATAATTTATTCTCAAAATGTCCAAGGTAGCTGGCTCAACTATGTTTAGTTCTGGGCAGTAGTTCAGGTCCAGCTCTTCTTCACATTTCACCTCCTTACTTGACTGGTGGGATAGCTGGCACATCTTTTTCTCATGCCACTGGCAGAAGTGCTAGAAGGCAAAGATCAGTGCACAAAAATAATATTTTTGCTTCCATCATGTCCATTAATCTTCCATTGGTCAAACTAAGTCACATGACAAAACCCAATATCAGTGGGATGAAGAAGTGTACACTGGCCCCAAAAGTAAGAGAGTCAATAATATTCACTCAAACAATAATCCAAACCATCACATTCCTGTCAAAATTTGCCATATTGATGAGAAAGGGTAAAATTAAAATGACTGACAAAACAAATTTTGGCAAGAAAATGGAGCAACTAGAATTCTCTGATATCTCTTGAGGGAATATAAAATGGTACAACCACTTTGAAAAACAGGTTTTAAAAGTTAAACTATCAGCTATCTTCTACTAGGTATTTAGTCAGGAGAAATGAAAGTATATAATCACACAAAGACTTTTACATGAGTATTCTTAGTGGCTTTTTTCAGAATAGTCCCAAAGTGGGAGCAACTCAAATATTGATCAACAGGAGAATGGGTAATCAAATTCTAGTATATTCACACAATGAGATATCACTTAGAAATGGAGGGAATAAACTATCAATATATGCAATTAATATAAAGCTCAAAAACATTATGTTGAATGAAAGGAGCTAGACACTAAAAAATACTTATGGTATGAATGCCAGAAGTATTTATATCAAGTTGAAGAACAGATAAAATTAATCTAAAGTAATGGAAATCAGACCAGTGATTGCCCTTGCCTAGGAGGGATAGGAGGGAAATTTGGGGGTATGAGAAATGCTCTATCTTGGCTGAGAAGCTGTTTATGTGGGTGTATACATTTGTCAAAACTCATCATTGTTTACTTAAAAATATGCACTTCAGTGTGTGTAAATTTACTTTACTTTGAAGAAAACAAAACCAAAAAACTAAAAGGTGGAATTTTGGGTTTAGTCTAGCCGATACAGACTGGACTACCAAGACTCATTTTTTAATGTGTTGAAACTGGCTAACCCAGTGGCAATGTCAACCATAATTTGATTCCTCAGAAAGTGCCCAACGGAGCATGGTAAAGTTATACTCTTCAAAGAAACTGGTTGTAAAATGTCCTTCCTTGCTCACCAGGGCTTCTGGGAAAGCTGGGCCTCAGACAAGGTCTTGAATTCAGGTGGTTTATCTGGGAAATGAGCTCAGGAGCAAAAGTGAGGGAGCACAGAGAGTGTGTATGGGAAGAAGGAAGAGAGAAAACCTATCAATGCCATTGCCTACTACAAATGAGCTGTTTAATGACAGCAGAGGGCTGATGTTAGCACCCAACAACAGACACCCCAGCTGCTGTGAGAATTGTCTTCTGAGAGTGTAGTTTCTGCTTCTTCAGGGAACTCTCCTCAGCAAATAAAACACTTTGCCCAAGAGATATACAGAGGGTGGCTTGTGGCCAGTGACTGGTTGATATGATGGCATAAGAAGCTGGGCCCCTTGTCCAAAGATAGGACTGTGGTAGAATTCATTCTGTAGAGATCCCTGTGGGATATAGTTGAAGCTAGTCTTCACCTGAGGCCATATCCTCAATTGGCAATTCTCTTGTCTTCTCCTACTCCCCTCCCTCCCCTTTTCCTGAGGGCACACCCTCAAGAAATCACTGGACAAAAATCTTCATCTCAAGCTCTGCTTCTGAGGAATTCAACTTAAGGCAGATGGTGTTATGGGTTGAATTGTGTCGCCTTCAAAAGATACATTGAAGGTCTAGCCCCTACCTCCCTGTGTTTGTGAATGTTCCTTTATTTGGAAAGAAGGTCTCTGCATACATAATCAAGTTAGGATGAAGTTCTTAGGGTGAACTCTGATCAAGTATGGCTGGTGTCTTTATGAGAAGAGGGAAACACCATGTGAAGACAGACACACACAAGGAGGAGATGAGGCAGACTGGAGTGGTACAGCTATAAGCCAAAGAACACCAGCCACTACTA
>NW_027551566.1:1671070-1753905 GCF_008692635.1 Crocuta crocuta
CCAGCCACTACTAGCCACCAGAAATTAGGAAGCAGCAAGGAAGGAAAGATTCTACCAAAAAGAGAATGGCCATGCTGATATTTTTATTTATTTAATTTATTTATTTATTCATTTATTTATTTATTTTAATTTTTTAAATGTTTATTTATTTTTGAGAAAGAGAGACACAGAGACAGAGCATGAGTGGGGGAGGGGCAGAGAGAGAGANTTCTATTTGTTTAAGCCACCCAGTCGGTGGTACTTTGTTATGACGATTCTAGGAAAATAACAGTAGTCCTGACACTCAGGTCCTTCTAAGGTGTGAGCTTCACTAAGGGTGAGGGGTACTGAGCAGGAGCAGCCAGCTCTCAAACCATGTCTTCCCACAGTCTTCAGTGAAAGGTAGAGAAGGATCAAAAGATTGGAAAAAACATCTGACTAAGAGGGGATTTCCCAGAGGGGGTGAAATTTGGGGTGCTCTGAGCTCTCCAAACCCATTCATATAAAGTAGATTCCTTCCTTTTGTCTGAATCTTATTCTTTTATGATCCACTGATAGAAGATGATTTCTTTTGCTTACTGCCCCATCCATTCACTATCTTTATTGTCATGCATTACTTAAAAATAAAATCTTTTTAGGGGGCACCTGGGTGGCTCAGTTGGTTAAACATGATTTGGGCTTAGGTCATGATCTCCTGGTTCATGATATTGAGCCTTGTATCAATATGCTTGGGATTCTCTCTCCATCTCTCTCGGGCTCTCTCTCAATTGCTCACATGGGCATGCACTCTCTCTCAAAATAAATAAATAAACTTTAAAAATCTTTAAAAATAATAAAAAATAGGGGCACCTGGGTGGCTCAGTCGGTTAAGCGTCTGACTTTGGCTCACGTCATGATCTCACGGTTCGTGGGTTTGAGCCCCGCGGCAGGCTGTGCTGATAGCTGGCTCGGAGCCTGGAGCCTGCTTCAGATTCTGTGTCTGTCTCTCTCTGACCCTTCCCTGCTCACGCTGCCTCTCTCTCTTTCTCTCTGTCTTTCTCAGAAATAATAAAACATTAAAAAAATTAAAAATATAATAATAATAATAATAATAAATAAAAATAAAATCCTTTGTGAAAACTAAGAGAAGGAAGGGTAGAATTTAGTATCTACCTACTTGAAAAAATAGTTTTATTTCAGTGGAGGGGCAACTCAGCGTGATTGATGTTTACTCTTGGGTTGTGCTTATTCTGATTATCCTAACTATCAGCAAATAATGAAAGAAAGCCGGAATGGTGCTTAAAACCATAAAGTCTTTGAGCTCTAATCAGCTCTATTAGTAAAAATTAGTTTGAACTACTGCTAAAAATTTCATTCATATAAACCCATGAGCTGATCCTTAAGAAGAAAATAATACGCTACAAGTTTTTTTTTAATTTGCGTCTGTGCTCTTTACTTGCTCGAACTATCTCTACCAGCATTCTGTATGTGTGAGTTTCTAGATGACCACTGAGGATGGAGTGTAAGGAGACCTTCATTGGAGTAAAGTACAAATAATTCCAGACCTGTTTTTAACCTTCCTAGTCTCCCTCTTTAACAGGCAAATCAACAGTGGAATGATTGATGTACCTTGACCTTTGCTTGCTGTTCAATGCCCCAGAGGCTGAGTCTAGGTTTGGAAGGACAATGAGTAATGAGCCAGAAGATTGCAAAAATGTAGGCAGGAAAAGAAAGCAATACCATTGTACACAGCATAAATGATGGAGCATTGTGGTCTTCGTGTAATGCAATAAAATAGCATGTAATTCCAAGGCAGGGAGTGTGAACTGGTACAACCCTCTGGAAACATGTTTGGCAATATCTACTAAAACTGAACATACACAGATGACCCAAATTCCACTCCTAAGTGTGTACCCAAGAGAAATAAATACCTCTATCCAGCAAAAGACATACAAAAACGTTCAGAGCAGCTTTATTTATATTAAAAAAAAAAATCCCAAACTTAAACAACTCAGCATGTCCATGGGCAGAAGAATGAGTAAACAAATTAGGGCATACCCATACAACAACATCTGATGTGGCAATGGAACTAAATAAACCACTGCTACACCCACAGCAATATGGATGAACCTCACAAGCAGAGCGTGGAGAAGAAAGCTAGGCACAAGTGTAAATGACAAATGATTGCATTGATTATACAAATTTCAACACAAATGAAATGAATACTTCGCTGTTGAGGTCAGAATAACACATTTCCTTGATGAAGGGAAGGTGCTGGAGTGTGGAGAAGATTTGGAGAGCTAAGTGCTTGGCTACATGGTATGCTTGCTCAGCTTATGAAAATTCACTGGGCTGCAAACCTGTCATTTGTGTATTTCCTTCATATCTGTTAAACCGATTAAAACTCTACAAAAAAAAAAAAGCAGGTGGAAATTCATTCATTCATACTTTTGAATACACACACACCCCTCAAAAAAGCATATTTCATTTCACTGTAAAACACGCTGGAAATGATTAAATAAAGAACACAAGTAAACATCCTCGAACTGCAAAACTCTCATAAAAGAATGACAGTTGCAAGTTAAGAAACACACCTGTCAAAGTAATATTGAAAAATAAAACCAAAACGGGAGGTATCACCATCNTGTGTAAAAAAAAAAAAAGAAATACACCTGTCTTCCACATTCAACTGTTATGTTACACTCTGGTTTACTATGTTTACGTTTTGGTTTACTTCCAAAAGAGACACAGCAAAAGAAACTTCAGCTTCAAAATTTAAGAATACTAAAAAAAATGGAGTTCCTGGGTGGCACAGTCAGTTAAGCATCTGACTCTTGCTTTTTGGCTCAGGTCGTGATCTCACAGTGCATGAGTTCTACCCCCACATTGGGCTCTGTGCTGATTCTCTCTCTCTCTCCCTCTCTCTGCCCCTTTCCTGCTTGTGCTCTCCCTCTCTCAAAAAAAAAAGTGTTGAGAAAGCTGAACCAGAGAGGATTTTCAGATTCATTTTCTTAAGAGTTTTCTATTATCTTGAAGGTTTGCAGAGCAATGTAACCCACCATAAAAATAAAAGGGAATTTTATACTTACTCCCACAATGAGAATTTTGATGGTAAAATGGATACATTTTGAGTTAAAAAAAACTCAAATCAAATAAAATTTCCATTTCTCAAGACCAACAGGCCTGCCTTTTCTTCCTCATCACATATCAACAATCACCTGCTTAAGACCCTACTGAGTATCCAGCTAATGTTTGCCAAAATATTTGACCAACAGAGAGGTTTAAGGGAGCGCCAGTGGTTAATGTTGCTTGCTTCTGCCATTTGCTAGCTGAGTGATACTGGATGCTCTATTTAACCACCCTGTGCCTCAGTTTCCACTTCTTTCATAGGGGATGATGACAACAGTTGGCTTATGGAGTTTTTGTGAGGACTGGAGGAGTTGATGCCAGAGAAGTCTTGAGGCATACTAAGCTCTGAGAGTTCTCTCATACTGTCATTCTGCTGACAACCTGACTTCTAATTCACCAATATGGAATTGTCTTAGGTAGAGAGTGGCATGTAGTAAGTAGCACATAGCTACTCAGAACTCCACTGGCACAGTGAGAACTTGCCCACGTGGGCTCCAGCCTGTGGAAGAGCTTCAAGCACCAAGCTCGCCACCTGCCTAGGGGCACATCTGGGACCTAGCTGCCTTCCACTTCCCTCCTGCTCACCCACCCCTTCTCTGCCTGCTGCTCCTGCTTCATACCCTTCTAATGTTCTCTTAATTCCTTACCCACTGGGGATGGTTTTACCCTGCATAGAATACAGATTCTTTCCAGCATGGAGCCATTAGCAGAAAAAAACCCAGATCGGTAATAACTGCTTAAAATGGCCCAGCTGCCTCCATCAGGGGTCACCACACAGACCAGAAAACAAGGCGGCAGTCTTATAAAATATAGTTTTATTTGAATAAGACCAGTCCACATGGGATTAATTAAATACATCCATAGTGAGTGAAAGGGTGCATGTTGGATTTGCTTGTCCGCCTTTCCTATCACGGCTCTGGGAGGTTTAGCTTCTATTGCTTTTGTCTGCATGGGATTAAGAAGGAGGAGGTTGGAAGGGGTTATTAAAAGAAAAAAGAGCATGCCTAGTGACCTAATTCCCTTCTGCATCTTTATCATGTACCAGGATGTACAAATCCCCATATGGGACAACAATGCAAATGAGTTTTGCTGGAGAATAAAACATTTGAGACAAAAAAGAAACATGAGTTTGTCATACAATATCACTACAACTCATAATGCTCAGACTTTTAAAAAATGACATTCTATTATGGAGTTTTATTTCCTGTCCCGGTGGGCAGCCAACCACGCATAGCAATTCAGAATTCAAATACTGTACAAGGATATACAGTAACTACGGTTCTCTGAGGATTTGAGCAAATGTCAGAAAACCAAGCCCGAACTCAAATTTATTAGTTGGTGCTGATATCTAACAATTTTACGTAGACGCTGATAAGGCCGTCTGGGAATCCCTTTCGCCATTAAGTGATTTAGAGGCCTCTACAGAAATTTCCTTGTCTGCTACATTTCACGAAGCAGCACACTCCTCCGCCTGCAATACCAAACCATGTGAAAACAGCAGTACTAGTTATGTCCTCTTTCCAGTGCACATCTTTTTCTTCAAATGCTTATTTCTCTAAGACTCACAGACTGAGAGGGTTCTCATGAAATCAAAGTCAAAATAAGAAATGTGAAACAATTTTAAAATTTCAGTATTAGGGCTAGAAAGAATCTTTCCCTTTCAGACTCACTCTTCTCCTAACCTTATGCTTGCTGTTTGGTCCCTAGAGCTCTGCTGGAAAAACAAGTTATTACAATGGATGGAAGTTTCTGGCTTCATCTGGACCAAACTTAGCAGCAGAAAGTAAGGCTGAAAGAGGCCTGGGTGTTGGTGATCAGCATCCTAGTGTAGACTGGCCTGGGACTGAGGCTGGATGCACTTAGACAAGCTGCTCATTAGTCCTGGGTTCCATGTTCTCAGTGTGCAATTGACACTTGGACCCACTGAACTGGAACATTTCCTTCTGGGGCTAAAATAGGATTGTGAGCTGCAGTCCATTCCCATGTTCTTGATTTCTCCTTTCCCTCTTAACTGACAACTGCAGTTTCTTGATTTCTCCTCTTCCCTCCTCCCTGCCCGCTGCTCTGGTAGTATTTCCACCCTGTAATTGTCAAACTGTTCTTCAAACCACCCCAGAGATGTCATGTGTATGATAAAATGTGGGGCTTTATTCTGCTATATGTAACTTGCATATTTGCTGAATTTGGAAATGATCTCAGAACTTAAAAATAATTTTGAAAAGTCGGTTCAACACCTTTTCATTAGCAGTAAGGACAGAGTAGCTTCTGGAATGGAAAGCCAAGATCTCTGCTTTTGGGAAGCATGCAGGCTGGTCCGGGAGAGGGATGGGGAATGGTGATTCCATGCGTCTCGCAGGTGCTCTAAGAGAAGCTCCCAAGGAGGGTTTCTAACACCACCTGGAGGAATCCAAAAGTGGCTTCTTGTCCAAGGTAAGTCTTAAGGGACCATGAGGAACCAATCAGGTAAATGCAAGGAAGGACTGGCCAGGCATGAGTAAAACAGCAATGGTTTCATGGAGCTGTAAGTAGGCAGGCACTTCTGGGGTGTAAATTACAAGGCAGAGAGGAACTGTCCACCCATCTTAAGATGCTGAGGAACTTGACCTTTATTCTATACCTAACAGGGCACAGGTTCAAGAGGTTTAAAGAGTGGAGGAAGTGCAAGGTTAGATTTGCAATTCCATGGAGCTGTTCTATTCCAGTGAACAGGTAAAGGGTAGGCCTGTGAAGGGTAGGGAGACTGAAGATCAGGTCAGGAGCTAATGCAGTAATGGCAAATCTGACTTGAGTAGGTGGCAGCAGGACTGGTAATAATCATGGGCACGGTGGCAGCCATAACACACAAACCCCTAAATTTCAGTGGGCTTAGAACCATACAAACTTATTTCTTACATCACAGTGCATGGGGTGGTTTCCTGCTCAATTGGAGGGCTTTCCTCCACTTGGAAGTGCAGTAGCCCTGATTCTTTCCTTCTTCTGGCTCCACAGTCCTGAAGACCTCTGGTTCTTTTCACCTGAGTAGGAGGGAGTGAGAGAAAGTGGGAGAGGCTCACTCACTTGGTTAGGAGGAGACATGCATCATTTCCAGCTTGATAGATGAGAACCTGTCATACTGCCCACCCACTCAAATACAAGGATGGCTTGGATCTGTAGTACTGAACTAGCCACAGGCCGGTACCACGGATGCAAAGTATGAAGTTTTGGAGGATAGCTAGATGTCCTTGTAACAGATGAGAGAAACATGGAGGAGTCATATTGTTGGGATTTGGGGAGGATTTCTGTTCAGCTGAAAGTAGCAGGTAAGTGGGGAAGGGTGTTATGTTTTATTTTCTGACTTAGATGGTGGTAATACCACATGAGAGTTGAAAGATAAGAGAAAAAACTATATTTTGAGGGGAAAGAGGATGCACTTTGCTGGGTGTGTATTTTAAGCCAGGTTTGCTGGAAACAGACCTTGAGATGAGGGTGTGTGTGCACGTAACTTATTAAGGACACACTCCCAGGGGAGAACAGTAAGGAAATGAGGAAGTAGGACAGCCCAGGGAATCAGCTGAGCAAGGATAAGATGTTGGGTTGATCCCATTCTCAGTCTGGTCCTACAGGGAATTCTGGCATTTCCAGCAAGCATTCTAGGTGAGGAAGGCAGATAGAAGCAGAACCACACAAAAACTGGGGAAGGAGAACAAGAGATAATAAAAGGGATCCAAGAGCATTTGGGCAGAGCATCAAACAGTGTTTGTTACACAGTCCTTGTGGGTCAAGTGAGTAGGAAAAGTGAGCAGATGATGGGATATTTGAGTCTGAAATCTGACTGCTGAGGGTGAGGAAGGCAGATCCACAACTGCATAATAGTGGAGGTTGAAACTAACACAGTGCAGGAGAGAGTGATGGGAGAGAGTGTGCAAGAATAAAAGGCAGAAGGGCTAGAACTTAGGGGAGCACCAATGCTTAAGAGTTGGGAGAAAGAAGATATAAGGAAGAAAACTGAGGGCAAATGTCCAAAGAAGTAGGAACTGGAAAAATAGGGGATCACCTATCTCAGAGAGGGTGCTTTTTTAAAAGTAGGCTTCATATCCAATGTGGAGCCCAACATGGGGCTTGAACTCATGACCCTAAGATCAAGACCTGAGCTAAGATTAAGAGTATGATACTTAAGTGACTGAGCTACCCAGATGCCCCTGTCTCAGAAGAGTTTTAAAAAAATAAGGACCAAATGTCCATCGACTAATGAATGAATAAAGAAAACATCATACACACACACACACACACACACACACACACACACACACCGGAATATTACTTGGCCATCAAAAAGAATGGAATCTTGCCATTTGCAACAACATGGATGGAACTAGAGTGTATTATGCTAAGCTAAATAAGTCAGTCAAAGAAAGACAAATATTATGATTCCACTCATATGTGGAATTTAAGAAACATAACAGATTGACATAGGAGAAGGAAAGGAAAAATAAGAAAAACTGAGGGAGGAAAACCATAAGAGACCCTTAAATACATAGAACAAACTAAGGGTTGCTGGAGGGGAGATTGGTGGGGGATGGGCTAAATGGGTGATGGCACTTGTTGGGATGAGCCCTGGGTATTGTATGTAAGTGGTGAATCATTGAGTTCTACTTCTGAAACCAATACTACACTCTATGTTAACAACTTGAATTTAAATAAATAAATTTTAAAAAAGACAAGGACCAAAATTAAATCTGGCCATCTGGAGCCTATTCCTTATCTTGCTAAGAGCAGATCCTGTTTCATTTTGCAAAATTCCTCCTCCTTCTGTCTTTACTCTTTAAAAAAAAACTTTATAACTTTTGTATTTTATTTGGCAATGAGCATTGTGAGTTTATATGAAAATGACAAAAGGAAAGGGTTAAATGAATATTTTGGCTTCCTATTAATACCCAAAGGAGTTCACTTCTTACTCTCACACCTAAGATATTTTATCATCTTGCAAGATAGGGCCTCCTCATTTCAATTAGTGGAAAGCTCACCATTAGCTAACTAATTAATGCTATTCTCTCACATCTATTTTCTAATTACAGTCACCACTGAGATTTTTTCACCCAAGTGGCCAGTGATGCTGTGGATTTATTTTAAATTTAGTTTGACAATAACAAACACCTAATTAATGTTTATAAATATAATAAAATCCCTCCTGACGAGTTGTGGGTATTGCATACACTAGCAACCAGTTTATTAAAACATTAATTGCAGTTGGATTTGTTTTGGGATTCGTGCATAATCCATTTAGTACATAGCAGGACTAACTCATTTTGAAGGGATTATGAATGAAATCCTTCACAAAGTCTTCGTTTAATTCACATTGTAGTCAAGGAAGGGGAAAGTTTGCTTTCAGCAAATTCTGTGGCTCTTCAGCATTTGTCATTGGGCTACTTCATTCATTCATTCATTCATTCACTCATCCATTTAGTAAGTATTTGTCAGACATCTATTGTGTGTATAGCTCTGTGAAGATGCCCAAAATGTGTTTATAGAGTATAAAGATGAACACTGCAAAATTCAATCAATTGAATTCTACTTCTGGCTGGAATGTAAATTGGTACTCCATTTTGGAGAATTTAAAGCATTTTCTAAAGTCAAATACGTGCATGCTTTATGACATCAATTATACTGCTAGGTGTGGAAGCAACAGTAATATGTCTACATGTTCACTAACAAGACACTTATTAGAATGTTCAGTGCAGCACTAATTACAACAGTCCCAAACTGGAAACCACCTGAATATCCATCAACAGTCAAATGGGTAAATAAATTATGGAATATTCCCACAGTGGAATAATGTATAGCAATGAGAATGGACAATCTACAAAGTTCAAAAACAAGTAAAACTAACCTATGATGCCAGAAGTTAGGATAGTAGCTATCCTTAGAGATGGGCAGTAAATGAAAGCATTTGAAGTCCTGATACTGTTGTCTCTTGATCTGGTTTCTAGTTATATAAATGTATTCAGTTTGTGAAAATTTATTGATTGATTATGATTGATGAACTTTCATGCATACTATATTTTAATACAATTTGTAAAACAAATAACTCAATCTGTTAGCTGCAGACTTGCCTTTGTTTTTGTGTTAGTGCTTCTTTTTTTCTTTTTTGAGAGAGAGTCCACGTGAGTGAGTGGGGGTGGGGGGAGACAGAAAGAGAGGGTGAGAGAGAGAGAGAGAGAGAGAGAGAGAGAGAGAGACTTAAGCAGGCTCCACACTCAGTGCATACTCTGAGGGGCTTTGTCTCAAGACCCTGAGATCATGGCTTGAGCCAAAATCAAGAGTTGGACGTTCAACTGACTGAGCCATACACACACCCCTATTAGTGCTTATTCTAATTTAAATAGCCACAGGATCATTTAGGTCTGATCATTCATTCCACGAGCATTTATTGAGTGCCTAGTTAATTTGTAATGCTGATGGACATGGGTATGTGTGAAGATATAAAAACACATCAATCGTGGTCTTTAGCCCCAAGGTTTTCACAAGGCATCCGTGGAGAGAATCACATATAGTAACTATTATAGTACAACGTGGCCAGCACTAAAGTCACAGAGGAAGGGCACTTGGTTCAAGCTGGGTGGGTATGGTGAGATGTTCAGGAAAGGAGTAGAGAGAGTATTTGCTGTCTTATGTCCCTCAGCATCCCATCACCCTATTTATGCAGGAGCCTGAGTTTTATTTGTATAGCAATTCATCACCCATTGGTTCAAAGAAGGTCCAAACCCCTGGCCCAGGACTAGAGCAAATGACCCAGGTCAAAGGCAAAACACATTTCTTCCACTGATTACATTGATTGGTTCAGAGATGAGCATATATAACTTAAGCTGGTCTAATACTAGCAAATTGCAGAAGTTGTTTAAAAGCTGCTGAAAAAAATATCTTTCATCTCAAAGATAGTGGGTCAGGGTTGTGTCAGCTATCTTGCTATTGAAAATAAAGTCACTGTGTGGAGGTGAACAGAGCTCAATCCAGACGCCTAGAGAAGCTATGTTCTGGTGACCTCAACTGAGCTGTAGTCAAGCTGAAACTGAAGCTTGCTCTTCCATGGGACTTTTCAGTTAAATGAGCCAATAAGTTCCATTGAAGCCCACTTGAATTGAATGTTATTGTTTTAAATGTGTGATTGAAAGAGATCTAACTGATACTGAAATTTTCCAAGAGGAGGTCACGTTCAAGTTGACCTTTGAAGGTATAGTAGGACTTAGAATGATGGATGGGGAAGGAGCATCCCCAAGGAAAATGTTACATCATGCCAGGAAGAAATGGAATGAACTGTCAGGATCAGGTAAAGAACCCAAGAAATCTGATCTGGTTGTGGATTTGACTAGGAGGAATGAGTTAGGTGTTGCATGCAGGTGTTGCATTGCCTGTGGCCCATGGTGCTTGTGCCTTGCTCAGAGTTGTAGGACCCTCACAGTTCCTGTACATGTGACAGAGTTTCCTCCAGCAAGCACCTGCCTCTCTCTGGCTATAGGAGCAGACACTGCTCTTACACAAATGGAGTTATACCCCAAGGAGAAGCCCTCCATCCATGACTAATGGGTGCTAGTGAAATAAAACTCCAACTCCTTCACCTCTCAATTGGGATACCTCTGAGGGATGTCCCACACCATCTCTCAGGGAGTCCACACTGGAACCTGCTCATTCATGCCACTGGCTTTGATAACCTTTGGTCATCTATCGATGTACAATGATCCCCTCCTCCAAAGACAGGGCTCACAAGAATTAAGTATTATTTCTCTCAATTCAGTGGGTCAGAAATTTGAGCAGGACTCAGCTGGGTGGTTCTGCTGCTCCATGTGGTGTTGGCCAGGGTCATCACTCAGATGCATTCAGCTGGTGACAGTGCTGAGCTGAAAGGTCCAGCTAGCTTCACTCAGGCTGGGCCCCTAGGTGCTGCTGAACATGGCCTCTTTCTTGTGGTGTTTCATTGTCAGCTGTCCAGCCTGAGCTGCCTTACAGCTTGGTGGCAAGATACTCCAGCTGAGAGAAAGCAAAAACTACCAGCCTTTTCCTGCCTGAGCTCAGAAGTCCCAGAATGACGCTTGTGCATGTGCCAGTGGTCAGGGCAGTTAGAGCCTGCCCAGGTCCCGGGGGTAGGAGTGTGGGTTGGAGGGAATGGTCCTGGTGGCTGTCCTTGGAGATTACATAAGGGCCCCACCTCTCCACCAGCCCTTCCTAGGGCTGTGTTTCAGTTAAACTATAAATAAGGCTGTTCACAGGGTCAGCTTCTGAAGACCCCAATCTCAAGCAGGCAAATTTTGTTTTCGCTAGTGTTCAATCCCAACTTTGGATTGCTTCCCATTGATTTTGCTAGTATTCAATCCCAACTTTGGGAGGCAAATGATTTTATAAAAAACTGATTCTAACATGATTTATAAGCTCTACAGTGGAGAATTTGCCATAAACAGAGTCGAGTGACCTGGCACACCAAGAGGCTAAACTAGTGACCTGTTAATTTGGGGCTATAACCACTGAATACCTGGAATGCATCTCCAAGGCAGCTCCCCAGAAACTTCCATCCTCTTCCAAGAGGACTTAATGCCAAATGGGTCTAATTTTCTGATGGTGGAAATTTATTTTTTCTTCTCTTTTCTAGATCAGTCTTGATAGAAGTTTATTAATTTTGCTAGTCTTCAAATGGCTAACTTATGGCTTTCTGGATTTTCTGTACTGCACCTTTATTTCCTGTTTGATTGATTTCTGCTCTCATCTTATTTCTTTTCCTGCATTTTGTGGTTCCTCTGCTGGCTTCTGGAGATGGTAGCTTAAGTCATAGCACTTCAGCCCTTCTTCTTTTCTACTATGTGAATTAAAGGCTCTGTTGCATCCTGCAAGTTAGATGGATCGTGACTTATCTTAAATGGCAGCACAAGGATTTTGGTCTCTGAAAGCCGTTTCCTGTGACTTAAGTTTACCCATATGCAGTCCTGTTGGCTCAGAGCTAGAGGATCTCAAATGAGGTTTCCTTATCTTGCTTTCAGAATGCAGAATACAATCTGGATCACAAAGAATCCCTAGGAACCCATCTACTTGAACATGAACCATAATGCCACCTTTTATCTGTACACTTCTATTTTCAGGTTTTTTCCCCATGGATTTATTTGACTCTATTTTAACTGCTCCTTTTCATGGTCTGGCCCAGCCTGCCATCCGGCCTGGTTCATGCCTCTGTCTGAGCTACTGCTCTTGGAGGATTCTATGCTGCCCTTTCAGGCTCACAATGATAGTGGGCTTTCGTGGCTTCACTTCAAGCTAGAGCTGACTTGTGTCTGCTCTTGACTTGCTTCTGTGGCAACAACCCCTCTTTACCCGTGTTATGACACTGCTTTCCACTTCCCTTTTAATACCCTGCATGGTCCAGCCCAGCCCAGCCCCATGGACCTTGTACCCCACAAAAGTTGCCATGGTTCACAGCAGGCTTCAGTTCAACAGGTCTTGCAAGTTGGTCTCAGACAATGGCAACCATATACAATGGACAGTTCAGGAATTAAAATTCTCTTTTAGTTTGGGTCCTCTAGATGCAGAACCCCAAGGAGGGATTATGCCGTATATGAATGGTTGAGGGAAGGCTCTCAATAGAAGAGGGGGCCAAGCAGGTAGGGCAAGGGAAGGAGCACACCAAGGATGTGGTTTCAGCTGTGGCCTGATCCATGGGAGGAGTATGCAGACTTTGGAGCGCTATCTAGGTTTCAGTATTGTTCCCCTTGGGGCAAGGGGTCTGGCCTTTTGTGCCTATATGACAATCAGTCACTATTTGGGAGATGCTTGGGGTTGGAGGTGAGGGCTCTAACTTACCAGGTGAGGCAGATTCATCAGAGGAGGGCAGTCCTCAGAGAAGGTGGGAAGCTGTGGGTGGTCAGCAGTTCACATTTCCAACAGCATCAAGGGTGGGTGTGCTGCCCAGTACTAGGAATCTGGGTGGGGCACCAACAGCATTCACCTCGAGAGCCTGTTTTGCTGAAGAGCAAATCAAAAGTTCAATGACTGCCCTAATCACAAGGCTAGTAACTTTTGGAATCAGGGAGAGAATATTCAGATAATATTGCAGCACATGGCTTTTCTCCTAAGACCTCACTGATAGCTCTGGGCTATGAGTATGTCAATTGGTTTCATTTACTTTGAAATCACAGCCTCACCCTTTTATGGTATACATTGCCTAGCTATTTTGATATTTCTGGTGTAAAATGTCATCTTCAATCCATAACTAATTGTAACTTGGATGTCCCTAGATCTCGCAAGGCTCTGGGTATACATGAGGTCATGTTGACACTAATAGCCAATTAAGCTAGCAATTAGGTCCAATCTCTTTAGCTTTACGACTCTGTTCCAAGGTCAGTTATTTCAGAGGGTTCCCAGAGAAGTGCCTCATATGTGCTTGTTAAAAACTCTGACCTACTGCTTTCAGCTGTCCCTGCTTATTTTGAGACTTTAGGTCAATGCTTGATCCCATTGCCATTGGTATCACCATCAGTTGGTTGCAATTGATGGAAGAGTGTGGATATTTTCATTTAAGTTAAGATGAAAATGAAACATTGGAGATGTATGTTGAAACTTTTCTCATTCATCAATGACATAAGTGCTTTCTTTCTGAATTAGATACTAGGTTTTGAAAGATGAAAGAACACTTTCTCAGTTTTTCTATGCAATTCATAATGTAATGGCTACACACAAAATAAAAGCTTAATACGCATTATTCACATTTTCTCAACTACTCTTTAAAGCTTAAGCCTTGATTTGAGCCATGAATATTATTTCTCCTTAAACTTGACTTATTTTGTCATGCAGATGCTTTTCATTATATTCATTTTAATCTTTTCCTTCTGGATTTTGAGTCACCATTAGGAAAGTCATCTCCTACAAGGTTATTTTTTTAAAAATCCCCCCCTTTTTTAGTATTTCAAGTTAATTTTTTTTAACATTTAAAACTTTGGCGCATTTGGAATTAATTCTGTTTGATGTAAGGTAATGATGGATCAAGCTTTATTTATTTTCAGATGGCTACTCAGTTGTCCCAGCTATTGAATAGTCCACTTATTTGCCACTGATTTGAAATGCCTCCCTTTTCACATATTACTTTCTTTTATATATGGGAGTCTATTACTGGATCTTCTATTCTATTCAATGGGTCTGCATGCCAGTATCACACTATTTTAATTGCTGAAGTTTCATAAAATATCAAACATCATATGCTCTAATCCCCCACTAATATAATACATTTTAGATTTTTTCTCACTATTTAAAAATTATCTTTCCATATAAACTTAAAAATTAACTGGATAATCTAATTTTTAAAAAGTCTTAGTACTGTTATTTGCTTTGTATTTATTTCTAAATTAATTTGAACAGAAATGACGTCTTTATAATATTGACATTTCTTGTCCAATGGTATATGTCTTTCCATTTCTTAAGTTTTCTCTTTACCTTCCAGTGATATTTTAGTTTTCTTCATAGAGGCCATGCACATTTCTTTTTTTTTAATTTTTTAAATTTTTTAAATTTTTTTTATTTTTTATTTTTAATATAGTTTATTGTCAAGTTGGTTTCCGTATAACACCCAGTGCTCATCCCAACAAGTGCCCTTCCCCATGCCAACAGCCCCCTTCCCCTCCCCCCCATCAGTCCTCAGTTTGTTCTCAGTATTCAAGAGTCTCTCATAGTTTGCCTCCCTCCCTCTCCCCCAACTGTTTTTCCCCCTTCCCCTCCCCTATGGTCCTGTTAAGTTTCTCCAGTNATTTGTTCAAGTACACCTTCTGCTCCTTTCTCTCTCTCTCCTTCTGGAATTCCTATGATATGGATAGTCTTCCGTTTGATTGTATCACTCAGCTTTCCAACTCTCCTTTCATGTTCCTGGACCAATTTCTCTCTCTCTTTCTCGGCTTCCTCTTTCTCTATAATTGTATCTTCTAATTCACGTATTTTTTCTGCCTTTTCAATCCGTGAAGTAGCCAACGCCTCCATTTTATTTTGTGTTGCATTTTTTAGTTCATCAGTATTTGCAACAATAATGGCTCGGATGTCATCCAAGCCCTTTTGAAGCCCAATGAGTAATTTTATGAGTATTATTCTAAATTCTTGTTCAGTTATGTTGCTTAGATCGGTTTTGAGCAGTTCTCTAGCTGTTATTTCTCCCTCGAATTTCTTTAGAGGAGAGTTCTTCTGTTTTGTCATTTTGGCTAGCTTTCTTTCTCGTTAGTTTTAAAAGCTTGTGATGTGTTCTGCCCCTGTGAGTGCTGCTATATTAATATTAAAGGAGGCTCATACACTGTCCAGGGCCTGGCCGTTCAGGAAGTCTTCTTTGAAGGGTGTCCCTTGGTCTCTCTTGTGACTTTGGTTTTATTTCTCTACTCGTAGTGATGTTTTGAACTCTCCACGATGTGCACTTTAGGTTTGTTCCTTGAAGTAGCCTGTGCCACAGGCGCAGAGGAGGCGGGCCGTCTCCCGTGCCTCACGCCCTCACTCCGTGCGTTGTTAATGATACCACCCAACTTGCAATCCCACAAGCCAAGGAACTTCAGGGCAGGGAACTGGTTCCTCCTGATGCCGACCGCATCCCTGGGGTACCACCTAACCCGGAGGGAACTTCCACTGTCCAGTGCCAGACCGAGGCCACCAGTCCAAGGAAAGCCCCACAGTTAGAGGTGGGATATCTCTCCGAAAGCCCTGCTTCTCCGCGAGCGCAGACGGGAAAGCGAGGCCATGCACATTTCTTATGTAACTTATTCACCTGTACTAATGTTTTTAAGCAGGGCCTTCTGTTTCATCTTTGATCTGGTTGCTATTTGTTTTTATGAAAGTTGTTGGTTTCTATGTATTAATTTTGTATCTTCTTTGCTGAATTTTTGTATTGTTTTTTGTAGTTTTTCAAGTGTATTTTGGAATCTAAAGAGTGTCTGTTGTGGATAGCATTATATACTTAAATCATTTTTTTTTTCAATTCATTCTGCCAACCTCTGACTTTTAATTGGACAATTGATCCATTTTCATTTAACGTACTTGCTGATGTGGGAGCATTTATAGATGCCAAGATGCTATTTGTTTTCCATATGTCTTATGTAGGGTTTTTGTTGTTGTTCCTCAATTGCTCCATTACTGCCTTCTCTTGTGTTTAAGAGATATTTTCTGGTGTACCATTTTGGTTCCCTTGCTGGTTCTTTTACTTTATATTTCTGACTTATTTACTTATTAATTCCCTGGAATTGCCAAATAACATCTTAACTTATATCAATCTAGTTTGGATTAATAACAACTTAATTTCAATAGTATATAAAAACTTTGCTCCTATAAAATTCCATCCCTTCTCTCTTTTTATGCTATTATTGTTACATATCACATCTTCAGGCATTGCCCAACAGCTTACATGTTTCATTATTGTGTTATACAGTTGTCTTTTCAGTCCAAGAAAACCAAAAATACATTTATACTGTCTTATATTTACCTATGTAATTACCTTTGCTGGATTTGCCCTTCATGTGGATTTGTCCTTCCATTCATTCCTAGTCTGAATGCCTCCCTTTAGAATTTCTTGTTGGCAGGTCTGGTAGTAACGAACTCTCTCAGTTTTGTTTATCCAAGAATGTCTTAATTTCTTTTTCATTTTTGAAGGACAATTTTTCTATTGCTTGCTTTCCCCACATTATGTATCAGTCATGCTTTCTTGTTTATTTGCATGCCTTATAAAATTTATTGAAAACTGGACACTTAAAGTAATATAATGTGGAAACTCTGGAAATTAGATTCTCCCTCTCCTCAGGATTAGTTTTTGTGGCTCATTGTTGAAATTATTGTTTGTTTAATGAATTTCTGGATGAATTCTCTAATCTCTGTATATTTGTCATGTATAGTTACTGATGTCTCTCCTCAGTGAGCTTATGGTATAATAATGATTTGACAGAGATTTTCTCAAATGCTTGTAGCCTATAATTCTCCAAGTTTTTGCCTGGGGCCTCTGTGTGTGTGTTGCTACATGAGTTCATCACCTAGTCAGGCAGTTTACAACTCTGCCTTAGTCTTCGTTTCCTGCTTGTGTTGAGCCTCCAGGTCAGTCAGAGGTAAGAGCTTAGAGCCTTCTTAGGCGTTTACTGAGCATGCTCACAGTTGCACCCACCCTAGAAGGCAAGTGGCCTTCTAGATTCCTCAGAATACCTCAAGTGAGATCAAATGAAGACAAGCCATTTGTGTGGAGTCTTTCGGTGAACCACCACAGCAAATAATCACAGTTATTTGGAACTAAGGTTCATTCTAATCCCACTGGTACCAGGAATACAGATTGTTATTTTTCAAGGCTACCACTGAGCTGGAGAGGAGGGAATTGGGGATCAAAATGCCACAATCTTTCTATTCTTACCAAGATTCAGCAATATTTTATATGTTCCCAAGGATGCTAGAGACTGGTTAATTTACAGAGTTCTGAAAAACTTGATTCTGACATTTTTGCCGTTTGATTCATTGCATTTATGAAGGGTTGAACTTTCTGAGATCCTCACTGTGCCATTTCCCACTGACACCATTCTTTTTTTTTCCATATTTAGAATAAAGTTTTATTTTTTTAATTTTAATTTTTTAAAGTTTTACTTATTATTTATTTTTTTTTACAAATAGTTTATTGTCAAGTTGGTTTCCATATAACACCCAGTGCTCGTTCCCAAAAGTGCCATCCTCCATGTCCATCTCCCCCTTCCCCCTCTACACCAATCAGTCCTCAGTTTGTTCTCAGTATTCAAGAGTCTCTCGTGGTTTGTCTCTCTTCCCTTCCCCCACTGTTTCCCCCCTTCTTCTCCCCCACTGTCCTCCGTTAAGTTCCTCCTAATCCTCCTATACGAGCAAACATATGATATTTGTCCTTCTCTGCCTGACTTATTTCACTCAGCATAACACCCTCAAGTTCCATCCATGTTGCTACACATGGCCAAATTTCATTCTTTCTCATTGCCATGTAGTATTTCATCATATAGATAAACCACNTCCATTGGTCTATGTGTCTGTTTTTGTGCCAATACCATATTGTCTTGACGATGACAGCTTTGTAGTAAAGGCTAAAGTCTGGGATGGTGATGCCTCCCGTTTTGGTTTTCTTCTTCAATATTACTTTGGCTATTCGAGGTCTTTTTGGATACATACAAATTTTAGGATAGTTTGTTCTAGTTTTGTGAAGTATACTGGTGCAATTTTGATTGGGATTGCATTGAATGTGTAGATTGCTTTGGGTAGTAATGACATTTTAACTATATTTATTCTTCCAATCCATGAGCATGGAATGTTTTTCCATTTCTTTGTGACACCATTCTTATCTCTACTTCTTTTTATACATCAGTCCACTCTTCTGTTGTATGTGCCCTGTTACTGCCAGCAGAGCTAAATGACTTTATAATTCTTGTGCTAGTCATTCCGTAACTGGATTCTCTGGGTCTCTTAGTTCAAATTGCAGTGAGAGAGAATCTGATTGAAACATCCCAGGCAATAGAATGATTCACTCTGTAGTAGTCATCTATATTTGTAGTGGAAGATCATGTATAAATATGGTCATCTGGCCCCTTGTCTTATACAGGAGTTGTGTTGGGAGGTAGTGACAAGGAAAAGCTAGGCAAGTAGTCTCGGATTTCTAGTACAAATTTCACAGTTAATTTCTCCCTCTGCGCCAGTGACCCCATTCTCTCCTGCATGTTCTGGAAACTTGTTTTTAGGAACACAACACTCAGAGCACTCCTTGCAGGGCTAGACCAGCACTCTCTTTCCACATTTCTGTCCTTCCTCAGGCCCTTTCTTTTATTCTTCCTGGGTTCTCTTCCTGCAGAGCTGCTGAAGATCAAGAGAATCATTTCCCCCTTTCTCTATAATACTGTTCTTGAAACAAGCACACAAAACCCTTATTTTTCAAGAATATTTACCTCTTTCAGAAGAAAGATACAGAGTTTATTAAAAATTAAAGATTTAGGCTATATCTTCTCATCTGCCTGCATGGTTCTGCACCAATATTATGCTGATCTTTGGGTATTGGTTACACCTTCACTTCCACCTGCCATTGTGTCTTATTCTTTACTTTTGTCTTTGACTTGTGTGGTCTCTCAGCTCTCCAACTAGTTGTTAATTCCTCTTGACTTTGCAGTATGCTTAGTTTTTCTAGATTTTCTATTTTGAGTTTATTTGCTACTATTTCCAGGGTGTAAGACCAAGACATACATCAAGTCTTTCACAAACAAATCAGAAGAATCATATGAAAAGCAAAGTAAATGGTTTATTTTTTAAAATTTAAATCCAAGTTAGTTAACATATAGTGTAATAATAACTTCATGAGTAGAATTTAGTGATTCATCACTTACATATACATTCAGTGCTCATCCCAACAAGTATCCTCTTAATGCTCTCCCCCCTTTAGCTCTTCCCCCGACTCAAACCGCACCAACAACCCTAAGTTTGTTCTTATATACAATTTAAGAATCTTTGTGGTTTGTCTCCCTCTCTATTTTATACTATTTTTGCTTCCTTTCCCTTATGTTCATCTATTTTGCATCTTAAATTCCACATATGAGTGAAATCATGTGATATCTGTCTTTCTCTGACTGACTTATTTTGCTTAGCATAATACACTCTAGTTCCATCCATGTTGTTGCAAATGGCAAGATTTCATTCTTTTCGGTTGACAAGTAATATTCCATTGTGTAATATCTATATCTATATATCTATATCTATAACTATCTACCACATCTTCTGTATCATTTGTCAGTCAATGGACATTTGGGCTTTTTCCATAATTTGGCTATTGTTGATAGTACTGCTATAAACATTGGCGTGCATGTGCCCTTTGAAACAGCATGTTTGTATCCTTTGGATAAATACCTAGTAGGGCAATTGTTGGATCGTAGGGGAGTTCTATTTTTAATTTAATCCAGAATGGATGCACCAGTTTACATTCCCATCAGCAGTGCCAAAGGGTTCCTCTTTCTCTGCATCCTTACCAACATCTGTTGTTGCCTGAGGTGTTAACTTTAGCCATTCTGACAGGTGTGAGTTGGTATCTCAGTATGGTTTTGATTTGTATTTCCCTGATGATGAGTGATGTTGAGCATTTTTTCATGTGTCTGTTAGCCATCTGGATGTCTTCTTTGGAGGAGTGTCTATTCATGTCCATTTCTTCACTGTATTATTTGTTTTTTGCAGGTTGAGTTTGATAAGTTTTACAGATTTTGGATACTAACCCTTTATCTGATATGTCATTTGCAAATATCTTCTCCCATTCCATTATTTGCCTTTTAGTTTTGCTGATTGTTTCCTTCACTGTGCAAAAGCTTTTATATTGATGAGGTCATAATAGTTCATATTTGCTTTTGTTTTTCTTACCTCCAGGGACATCAAATAAGAAGTTGCTGTGGCTGAGGTCAAAGAGGTTGTTGCCTGTTTTCTTCTCTGGGATTTTGATGGCTCCCTGTCTTACGTTTAGGTATTTCATCCATTTTGAGTTTATTTTTGTGTATGGTGTAAGAAAGTGGTCCAGGTTCATTTGTCTGTATGTCGCTGTCCAGTTTTCCCAACGCCATTTGCTGAAGAGACTGTCTTACCATTAGATATTCTTTCCTGCTTTGTCAAAGATTAGTTGGCCATACATTTATGAGTTCATTTCTGGGCTCTCTATTCTGTTCCATTGATCTATGGGTATGTTGTTGTGCCAGTATCATACTGTCTTGATGATTACAGCTTTGTAATATAGCTTGAAGTCTGGAATTTAGATGCCTCCAGTTTTGGTTTTCTTTTTCAGGATTGCTTTGGCTATTCAAGGTCATAATACAAATATTTGGTCCCATACAAATTTTAGGATTGTTTGTTCTAGCTCTGTGAAGAATGCTTGTGTTATTTTGATTGAGATTGCATTGAATATGTAGATTGCTTTGGGTAGTAGAAACATTTTAACAATATTTGTTCTTCTAATCTGTGAACATGGAATGTTTTTCCATTTTTTGTGTCTTCTTCAATTTCTTTCATAGCTTTCTGTAGTTTTCAGTGCATACATTTTTCACCCTTTGGTTGGATTTATTCCTAGATATGGGTTTCGGTGCAATTGTAAATGGGATCAATTCCTTGATTTCTATTTCTGCTGCTTCATTATTGGTGTATAGAAACGTAAGTGATTTCTGTACATTGACTTTATATCCTGCCACTTTGCTGAATTCATGTATCAGTTGTAGCAGTTTTCTGGTGGAGTCTTTTGGGTTTTCCACATAGAGTATTGTGTCATCTGCAAAGAGTGAAAGTTTGACTTCCACTTTGCTAACTTGGATACTTTTTATTTCTTTGTGTTGCTTGATTATTGAGTCTAGGACTGCCAACACAATGTTGGACAACAGTGGTGAGAGTGGACATCATTGTCGTGTTCCTGAACTTCTCAGTTTTCCCCCATGGAGGATGATATTAGTGTGGGTCTTTCATATATGGCCTTTATGATCTTTAGGTATGTTCCTTCTATCCCTACTTTATTGAGGGTTTTTTTTTTTTAAATCAAGAAAGAGTGCTGTGGGGGTGCCTGGGTGGCTCAGTTGGTTTAGTATCTGACTTTGACTCAGGTCATGATCTCATGGCCCATGAGTTCAAGCCCTGCATTGGGCTCTATGCTGAGAGTTCAGAGCTTGGAGCCTGCCTCTGATTCTATGTCTCCCTCTCTCCTTACTTCCTTGTAACACTCTTGTCTCCCTCTCCCAAAAATAAATAAACCTAAAAAAAAAGAAAGAAAGAAACGATGCTGTGTTTTGTCAAATGCTTTTTCAGAATCTATTGAGAGGATCATGTGGTTTTTATCCTTTCTTTTATTAATGTGATGTATCACATTGATTGACTTGCAGATATTGAACCAGCTCTGTATCCAGGAATAAATCCCACTTGATTATGGTGAATAATTCTTTTAATATATTGTTGGATTTGGTTTACTAGAATCTTGTTGAGACTTTTTGCATCCGTGATCATCAGGGAAATTGGTCTGTACTTCTCCTTTTTAGTGGGGTCTTTGTCTGGTTTTGGAGTCAAGGTAATGCTGGCCTTGTTTGGAAGTTTTTCTTCCATTTCTATTTTTTTGGAACAGCTTCAAAAGAATAACTCTTCTTTAAATGTTTGGTAACATTCCCCTTGAAAACCATCTGGCCCAGGGCTCTTGTTTCTTGGGGAATTTTGATTACTTGTTCAATTTCTTTACTGGTAATGGGTCTGTTCAAATTTTCTATTTCTTCCTGCTTCAGTTTTGGTAGTTCATATTTTTCTAGGAATTTGTNTTGGTTTACTAGAATCTTGTTGAGACTTTTTGCATCCGTGATCATCAGGGAAATTGGTCTGTACTTCTCCTTTTTAGTGGGGTCTTTGTCTGGTTTTGGAGTCAAGGTAATGCTGGCCTTGTTTGGAAGTTTTTCTTCCATTTCTATTTTTTTGGAACAGCTTCAAAAGAATAACTCTTCTTTAAATGTTTGGTAACATTCCCCTTGAAAACCATCTGGCCCAGGGCTCTTGTTTCTTGGGGAATTTTGATTACTTGTTCAATTTCTTTACTGGTAATGGGTCTGTTCAAATTTTCTATTTCTTCCTGCTTCAGTTTTGGTAGTTCATATTTTTCTAGGAATTTGTCCATTTCTTCCATATTGCCCAATTTCTTGGCATATAATTGCTCATAATATTCTCTTATTATTGTTTGTATTTCTGCAGTATTGGTTGTGATCTCTCCTCTTTCATTCTTGATTTTATTTATTTGGGTCCTTTCCTTTTTCTTTTTGATCAAACTGTATAGGGATTTATCAATTTTGTTAATTTTTTCAAAGAACCATCTCCTGGTTTCATTGATCTGTTCTACTCTTTTTTCAATTTTGATATTGTTGTTTTCTGCTCTAAGCTTAATATTTCCCTTATTCTGCTGGTTTTGAGATTAGATTTTGTTCTTTTTCCAGCTCTTTTAAGTGTAAGGTTAGGTTGTATAATTGAGACATTTCTTCCTTCTTTAGGAAGGCCTGGATTGCTATACATTCTCCTCTTATGACCACCTTCGTTGCATCCTAGAGATTTTGGGATGTTCTTTTTCCAGTTTCATTGGCTTCCATGTTCTTTTTAATTTCCTCTTTAATTTCTTGGCTTACCTATTTATTCTTTAGTAGGATGCTCTTTAATCTCCAAGTGTGAATGCTTTATCTTAATGTTAGATGTTGGTTTGTGTAGCAGGTGAAACTGATTTTCTGCTTATAGCCCATTGGCCCACATTAGAAGTCACTTGGAGCTTGAGTAAACTCTTCTTAAATAGGCTGATGGCTTTCTACCTCAAACACTTGAATCACTCTTTTCCTGAGGGCTTCATCTGGTTATAGGAAATTTTTAGCTTTCAAGTGGTCATGCTGGAATTATTGGAGAATGAATCCTCCCAGAAGCAGCCCTCAAGCAATGATAGGTGGAGGTTGATGACTTGCTTAGGAGGACAACTCTGGTGTTTGAGATGATCTCAGAAGTCCCAGTAAGATTGAACTCCAGTTGTTCCTAGCATTAACCTGCTCTTTACCACTTTGTATTGGTTCTTTCTCTTCCCTCACTTCTTTTCTTCCTCATGGTATTTCCTGGAATTGCTTCTCAAATAAATTACTTGCCCCCAAATTCTTGTCTCAGGGTCAGCTGTTGGAGGAACTCAAACCAAAATAGTTGGTAAATAGCTTCACTCAAAGTCACTGACAATAGTGATACTACGGTAGAGAAAAAGAGGCTATGATTGACCTTTTTTCCAGATACAACATTGAAAGTGTTGTGCACATATTCTAGTATGGGACTGAATTGGGAAGACATCCTGAAGTTTGGAGAGAATTCAGAGAACCAAGATTGATTTCTGACTGCCTTTTGAAGCCACTAAGATTTTTGCCAGTGGAGGATTGCATCAAATCAGAGCTTTCCAGGAGGATTTCATAAAGCAGAAAGTACAGGTACCCCCGTTTTATGCAAGGAAACTGCTGCACAGGTAGAAAATCTTTATCAAGTTTTAGACCAACATAAGGGGTACTGATGTGGTCTCACCAAAAGCCACATTATTACCACTTTCAAGTCAACAGCCACTTAAGAGTCCTCATGTTTCTCAAGAGCTTATTGCAAGGTGATGATGAGAACAACTTGACTAAACATTGTTTACCGTCATGGTGAGTTGTAAGGCCAACTGAAGGTGCCCTCTTGATCACAATGGCTCATTAGGCAGTTGAAGATAGAACAGTCTCAGGCAGACCCATCCAGGTGTGTAATGGGTTCATAACAAACACCAGCTGCTGAGAGGATAGAGAAGCTTTGGAGAAAATTACCTGGGGCCTCAGATACACTACTGGAGAAGCAAATTGAAAGTTACTTGTTCAGTTATGTGTGGCTAGCTCCATGATGCTTTCTTCAAAGGAGAGATTCTACAAGTTCATGTTGGTACTTCTGGAGGAAAAATATGGGCAAGATTGAAAAGGGAAAAGACACTGCAATGCTACCATTTGTGTTCAAGAAGCAGAGAAATACATAAGACTAAAAGAAATTCTTTATGTCAGATATCTCATTTTCAACCAAGATTTTGAAATCTCAACCATTTACTGCCTTATGTCATGATGGAAAGAGCAATTATCAGAGAGGATAGAGGGTGATTTGTTATGTAGTTTTATGTATGCTTTCCTGTAATGTAATGAGTCTTTAAGCTATTATCCCCTCCATTTTATTAGTAAGGGAATTAAGGCTCAGAGAGAAGGGGTGACAACCAAGATGTAAGGAAATACCAAATACCAGTTACCTCTAGTCTTATCCAGTCCTTAAGGTGAATTCCTATTCCCCAGACCCGGGAATTGCCTAATATAGCAAGGTGGCTGACCTCACAGGTGTGATGGCAGTGATGGAGGCCAGCCCTGCTCTGTCCCTCTCCAGTGCTACCTCCTCCTCTCAGCTGGGGGCCCAGGCCTGCTTTCCAGTACCTGCCATTTTACCTGGTCCTGGTTCTGCTTATGTGTTCTCATTGTGCTGATCGTTTATTCTCCAAGCCCTGCCTCTTTTGTAAAATCAACATTTGGTTATTTTCTGAAGTAGATTTAAACAAATGCTTTATATTCATAAATATCAAAATGGAAAACCTGATTTCATCTTGGTTCTCCTTCCACCTCCAAGAGGAGAAAGAACTCTCCAGGGCCAAGGTTTTTGACCTTCATCTAATTCTATGTCCCACCTCCCGCTACACTGCAGAAGCCTGAAAACTAAACCTGGTAGCCTCTCCAGGCTCCCTTGCAGCTAGGATTCTAGACTGAATTTTTGCCAGTGATATTCATTCATGCAAAATTTGGTTGGTGAAAGGGATGTGGAAGGCATCTCTCTGCAGAGATGGTGGCTGACAGGTAACCTGTGACCTCCCTGTTTGCAGTGATGTATATGAGGGGACTGTTCTGGTGGTACTTGTGAGGGCAGGAGCAAACATAGTCTCGTGATCTCCTGCTGCAGCCATGTGGTTCAGTGGTAGCCCCTGATTTCCTTACCTCCAGCTCTTCCACAGCTGTTGTGAGACCAAAGTCCCTTATTAAATGCATTCTTAGAGTACCTTCTTACCAGTTTTCCTGCTGGCCCTCTGTTCTGGTTGCTATAGCTGTATAACAAACCGTTCCCAAGCTTAGTGGCATGAAATAATAATTTTATTTTGCTCACCAAAAAAAAAAAAAAAAGAAAAGAAAAGAAAAAAAAAGGCATAGTGGGTATGGTTTGTCTCTGCTCCATGATGTAGGATGAATGAAGCTATGAAGGCTTAATGGCTAAGGGTGACTTACCAGTTGGGGGCTGGAGTCATTTAGAGGACTCCTTACCCACAGGTTTGGCAGTCGGTGCTAGCTAGGCTAGAACTTCAGCTGGGACCATCAGTCAGAGCACCCGCATGTGGCTTCCTCACACAGCCAAGGCTTCTTCCCATCATGGTAGCCTTGGGTTGATCAGACTCCTTATATGGCAGCTATGGTGCCCACAGTGAATGTCCAAGAGAAACAGGTGAAGCTTCCTGGGCTTTTCCAGCCTCAGAGGTCACACCTTGCCACTCTCATTGCATTCTTTAGGTTGAAGCAGTCACAAGCTGGCCCTGACTCAAAGGGGAGGAGATACAGTCTGCATCTCTAAATGGGAGGTGCTTCAAAGAATGTATGGCTTTAATTTAGAACCCCTTAGCTCTCTTTCCACAAAGCATCTCAGTAATTGTGTTTTTTTTTTTCCAGTTTACTGAGAAATAATTGACATGCTTCACTGTGTAAGTTTAAGGCATACAGCATGATGGTTTGATTTACACATATTGTGAAATCATTGAGGTTCAGCCAACATCCATGTTTCCACATAGACACAAAATGTGCAATGCTTCCCAAATTTGCATGTCTTCCTTACACAAAAGCCGTTCTAGTCTTCTCTGTGTCCTTCCAATTTTAATATGTATGCTGCCAAAGCTAGCACTCTCAGTAATTGTTTAATGGTGGGATCGATATTCAGGCACTGAAGTTTTATTAAGATAATGACATCTTTGGATATCCTTCTGTTTCCCACTCAAGCAAACAAATTTCAAGTTAGTAAAGAAAATAAACACTTTTGCAAATATAGAGACAAGAAGAAAAATATACCTGCTTAGTATTATGTACTTTGAAGTGTTTCGCTACCAGAAAAAAAGAAAAAAAGGAAAGGAAAATGGTTTCAAAGACATATTTCCAAAATATTATTTTTAAATAAATAGAATCAATACAGAAGAGGAAAATCCTTTCTTGCCAAGGAATCCTTCCTTAATTCACCTGTGCCAATTCTTCACTGTTCCCCTCCCTTGGTCCTTAGTTTATAACAAAACATTTGTGTGATCCTTTCTATAAACTTTTTATTGTGAAAAATTTCAACCATACTAAAGTAGACAACGTAGCATATGAACTTCCAAGCCACCTTTATGAGTTTCAACATTTTGTCAACTCATGGGAAATCTAGTTTTATCCACAGTCCCTGTCCACATCTTTCCTCCCTTTTGAAGCCAGTCCAAGACATCCTATCATTTCATCTGTAAATATTTCATTATATGTCTCTTAACAAGAAAGCCTCTTTTTTTTTCTAAACACAATTACAATACTATCACATTGAAAATAAGAACAATTCTTCAATAACAAATATCCAGTCAGTTCCAAATGTCTAGTTATCTTACCTAAGTTTTATAGTTTTTTTTTTTTGAATTAGCATCTAAACAGGAGTCACATAGTGTGTTTAGTTGATATGTCTTTTAAATCTCTTAATTTGTAGGTGTTTCTTTCCACCTCTTCATTTTCTCCCATTGAAATTTCTGTGTTGAAGTAGATTATTTGTCCTATAGCATTTCAGAGAGTCTGGATTTTGCTGACAGTTCTCTGGGTCATGTCTAGAATGTTCCACTGTCCTTATTTTTTTCTGTAAATTGAAATGTGAACAAGAGGCTTTTTTCAGATTTGTATGATTCTTTTGATTAATGCTTGCTCCCTTCTCTGGACTGTGAACTCCAAGGAGGCAGGCTCAGGAATATTTGTCTCTCAACTGAAAATATAGCATGTAGCATGGTGCCTTGTATGTAATAGGTACTCAGTACCTATGGTTGAATAAACCTCTGTTAGTTGAAAGAATGAATGAATGAATGATTGAATGGGAAATACACATGGGAATCTAGGAGTAAGCGGCTACACCACTAGGCAATGAACTGTAATCCTCCCTAATCTCATCAACACTTGCACTTAGATCCCTGAAGACATTTCAGAGTTTAGCCTCATTCATTCATTCATTCATTCATTCATGACTGCATGCCACATGCCAGGTGCTGTTCTAGGAACCAGGATACATCAGGAAACAAGGTAGAGTCATATCTTCTCAGGCCTAATAGTCTGGGTCAGCTGATTTTTCAGAAGGTGACAACTTAGAAGGGTCCCAAGAGGCCTCTGGACACACAGTAGCCATTTGTGACAGCAGAAGAAAACTCTGGGGCCGGTTCAACCTAGGATAGAATCTTAGCTCTGCCTTTGGCTAACTGTGTAACCCTGGACAGATAGTTTAACCTCTCATAACCTTGTTTCCCTAATATGTAAAGTGAGGTAGTATTGCTGACTTCATTGCTTGTATGGTAGTGTAGCTGACTTTTAGTGCTCTGCTCATATCATCTGGTTCCTGTGGCGGGTTCCTGTGGCTTTCTGCCTGAAGGCATTACCTTGTGCAACCAGGCAGATGCAGACCCAAAGTACTGAAGATCTGACCTCCCCTCAATTCCCGCAGAAATCCTCAGTCAGGGGAGATGGGAGGGATACTAGTTGGTGAATAAATACTTCACTTTCCTCATTCCTCAGTGACACAGTAATAAGATGTGTCTCCGGACTCTGTCTCAGAGGGTCCCCATTGAGATTGCAAGTTATCATTGCCCAGGTGGTAACCCAGTTTTTAACATCCCTCTTGCTGGCTGCCTTCCCTTTCCTTCCTCCTTCCACACACCTTCACTCCACCTCCTGAAATCACCTCCCTGGGACTATGTTCACCATGCTCCTTTACTCTGGCTCCTCTTAGGAACGGAGCATCAAAGGAAATGAGGTACGAACAATAGCCAGAACTCCTCCAGACAGGACAGGATCCAACAGGTATATTATTTTTAAAGGACAACTAGAAGTGAGAAAAGCTACAGAAATGTTCAAATCAGAAAAGAATTTAACCTCCCAGGGATTGGTGAGGATTCAAAGTAAAAGAAGCCTCCCCATCCACTGGGGTCTCTCCCAGATAGGGCGTGGAAATGTCACAGCTCATGCTTAGTCATCAGCACTATGCCCCAAATCATCAGGAATTGGTTTTATTACAATCACTGTACTCTCTAGGGGAAGGTAAAAGTTGTGAATCTTTTTAAGAAATATTTCTGTCAAAAGGAGTAAATTAAAAAAAACATGTTGGCACTTTAAACAGATGGTAAGCCTCTATTATTTAGGAAATTTCACCAGGGTAGATGGGCTCCTTCCTGGACAATGGCAGATAAATGAGATGTGATTGTTCTAGCACCTGCACCAGTGTTTGTCTAGCGGCCAACAAGGTGTGGCTGGGCATTGTCAATGAAGTGGGCTCCTCATTATCTAGGCTATTGTTCCAGGAATCAAAGCTGTAATCAATGCCCATGGCTTATTCTGCATAACTCAGCCACAATATGCAGAGAAGTGAGAAAATAGGTGACAGAGTGAATAATGTTCTCAGGACCACATTTCATGCAAGCCACTGCATTTCCCAGCAGATTCTTTTTATTTTAATTTTTTCATTACCAAGATAATACATGATCATCACAAAACTGTGAACAATAGAAATGTATAAAGTAAAAGGCCCTCTCCTATTCTTCAGCCCCACTTCTGGATGCACAGTTATCAGTGCTGTGTGAAGCAGCAGCCAGAGAGGTGTACCCAGGCACACACCCACATTATTCTGTATCCCTCCCAGCCATCTACTTATCTCCGACATTATATTCTTTGGTTATCTCACAGAATCCCACTGCACAGTTGTCCCACATTCTATCCAGTCCCCTTTTGGACATTTACTTTGCACAAATATTTAAACATGGAACATCTTTGCACATACCTTTGTGCATTTAGGAGACAATTTCTGCAAAATGAATTGCTGGGACTAGAAAGACTAGGCTTAAGAGCATACACATATTCTCTTTTTGCTTAATACTTTCAAACTGTTCCCAATCAAGCAAAACAAACAAACAAACAACTCTTCATGGTTGTATTAAGCTTCCCCTCCACATTTATTGGCATTTTGTATTTTACCTGTGAATTGTGTGTAAATGAACAAGGACTTACCCAACTGAGAACAAGTAAAGGCTATTTATTCAGAGCTTGCTAGAGCAAGTGAGCTGGCCACCATTTGTTGTGTTTGGTGGAGACTCAAAGGCAGGCAGAGGAATTGGAAAGATTTGTAGTGGAAAAAGGAAAAGGTCAGATGTGCTGCTGGCCTGGGGAAGATGCAGTGGGCTAACTAGCAGCCAGCATCCTGTGTGACTGGTCAGGAGTGCATATTTGGCTTTCTCTGGTCAGTCCTAAGTCAGATGCAGGGGCATAAATTGAGGACGCTACCAATTATGGACTAAGTCCTGGCTGTTTGTGGCCAGTTGCTGGAGAGATGGTGGTTTTGACTTCCTGGACTGATTGCTATCCAATGTGGATTCAATTTCTATTTTCATGTATGGTCTGGCCATTTTCAGTGAGTCTATTCAGCCTATCAACTGCCTTTTCATTTCTTTTACCTATATTTCTATTGGAATGTTGATCTTTTTCCTTGGCAGTTTGTAGAGTCGGAGCAGGGACTCCAATGGCATGGCTTCCATCTTCAGGATTTTGTTACAGAAATAAAGCCAAACTCGTTTCTGTTGGCATGGTGTGTAAGCAGAGACTTTTCAAGACTAAAAAACAGGATGGAGAGTCTCTTCTGCAATGCAGTTATGCTGCTCAGGAGGGAAAAGGGAATTGCAACCCCACAAAATAAAGTGCTCTGCAGAAACAAAGCAAGCTTGTCTGGCCTTTGTTGGAGGCATACATAAGGTTGGAGATGTGTGTGCTATTCAGGGCAGAGTTTATGGCAGCTTTTCAGACTAAGACAGAATGGGGTCCCCAGATGCTGTGCATGGTGGATCCTCCAGAAGGAAGCTTTCTGTATGGCAGTCCTTGTCATTGGTGCCACTCTACACAGGGCTTACATGTAAAGTTCTGGGAAACTGTATCATGCTTCAGACTAAAGTTTAAAATAAATATTATGCATCTATTAATCTTTAATCTTGGGAAAGCGTGCATTGACTCACTTACCAAAAAGCCTATATGTGTCTCTTTGGGAAAGGGGGGAAGGAGCATGGAGTCAAGAAGGCTTGGCTCTCATATTACCCACCTTCCACCTAGCAGCCTTTGAGGTGCCCTTTTACTCTTTCAGAGCCCTGTCCTCACCTGATGTCTACAGTTCTTTTTTGGAGGCGTGCTCTTGGGCTACTGATTCCTGGGAGTCCATTTCCTTGTCCCTCTTAACCCATGATGAGGATGTGCAGGTAGGAAAGCTGACCCATTCTTTGGGCATGTCTTACATTCCAGAGCTCCCCATGGTACCCACCTCCCCAGTAAGTGTTTGCCTGAGAGTCACTCTGTGTTGCACCTCCATGCCCTTGTCTGTCTCCCCTGGAAGCACCTCTTTAATAAATCACTTTCCCGCCAAACATTGTCCCAGGGTCTGCTTCTAAGGAAATGGATTTAAAATAGCACTCAAATTCCTATCTCTGTCATCAGCTTGTCATGAGACTTTCAACAAGACCTCTGCCCACATCTAGTAAGTGAGAGTTTGGAATAAGTGATTTCTAAAGTTCTTTAATGAGTTAAAACCCCATATGACTTCCTTTAAATCATGGTTACATGTTGTGTCTCCTTTAGAGAAGGGGTTCTTTTTTTAAGTTTTTAAAATTTATTTTGAGGGGAGATAGGGGCAGAGACAGAATGAGAACCTCAAACAGGCTCCATGCTATCAGCAGAGCCCAACTCAAGGGCTTGAGCTCACAAACTGTGAGATCATGGCTTGAGCCAAAACCAAGAGTTGGGCACTTAAACAACCAAAACACCCAGGCACCCCTAGAGAAGGGATTCTTAATGTGGGACTCATAGATGGCTTTCAGAGAGTCAGCCATCTGAAAATTCCCAGCCCTAGGAATTGTATATAAAATTGTGTTTTTTGTTTTTTTTTTCCCTGTGGAGAGTGTTCATAGCTTTCATTAGATTTCCAAGGAGTCCATAACCCCCCACCAAAGTTAGCAACCACTCTTTACAGCTTGTTTGTTTATAGACTTCAGAAGAAGGGCTGTGGAGAGAGCATTGTCCCATCCCCCAAATGTTGACCTTTTCAGATTAATAATGGCTTGATTAAAACCACTTAATATTTATATTTAAATGATATAAAATATGTGCTAATTGTAGTTGCCCAAAAGATAAAACATATTATTCCTAGGCTGGTTTTAACAGGCTTTCTTGTAAATATAGTCTTTTGTATGTTTAGGCTGCTTTTGATCTTGTAATTGGGGTTTAATGTAAATGGCAACTTTTTCCTTTTCAGACAAGTGTTGGATTCGCCAGCCTGACTTTGCTAAAGAAGAAAATATGTTTGTGATTAATAAAGAGTATGAAATCCACTCACCTGAGTTTCTCTCCATGTGCTTCTCTGTCCCTCGTTTTCCATACACAGACAGACAGACAAGCAGACAGGTATATAGAGACAGATACACATGATTGTGAGTATCAGAAAAGCATCCTAGAAGCTTTCATCAAGTGTGGGATTCAAAATCTGTTTTGACAAAAACAACCCCAGCTGGTTATAGTTGAGACCCACTTGGTATGCACACAGTAGGTCAATAAATTATAAGCCAAGCAGCTGCTCCAATTTTTAGGACCATTAGGTCCCGCGGGTAAACCTTATGGAGCAGGGAGGTGGCGGGATGCACAGAAGGCTCTTCTTGAGAAAAGAAACATCTCCTCTTGTGCATCTGGGTCATCCATGTATAGTTCCTCTTATAAAGGATATTTTATGAACCTGAATAATAAGAATTTATATAAATATACATGCACAAACTCACACAATGCATATGGAGGTAATAAAGAACAAGTAAGTGATGGTGAATTAACTGCATTGAAGAGTTCAGCCAGCCTTATAATAAACCAAGAGAGGGAGGCTTGAGTATCTGCGATGTCACTTTGATATTGAAGGTATTTATATCTTTAAACAAGGTTTCTATTGTTGGCTATAATGGGTTAGAGGCTTTGAGAGGAGGGGACTGGACTCCAAAATTCAGATGTAAGCCAATTGCATACAAACATTTATGATTTTGCTCACTCTGTGGCTTGTTCTTTAATATATTGAATAGGTAATAACTGAATGTCAGTTCCCACACTCACTGTTCAATATGATTCCTGTCCTGGGACTTAAATTTTGGGGGAAAGATTGAAATAAACTAAGTAAACAAACACATGGGTATCTAATTACTGATTGTGCAATGATTTATTAGGGAAGTGATCCCGGGAGGAATCCGCAAGGCATAAGGAGCAGGACAGGGAGACAGAGGGGAGACCCACAGCAGTCTGGCTGTGTAGGGTAAAGCGTTGCAGAGGGTGCTTTCAGCCTGATCCCACAGGGGACTCTGGAGTGTAAGGTGTGGGCTGTCATACACATCTATTGGTCACTGCCTAGGGGCTGTAAACTCCCAGGTACTCTGGTTCTCTGGGGACAAAGTGGTCAAGATGAGCACTGAGTTCTCACTTCAATAATTATCACTTCTCCAAACACAGGGCAGTGAGTGATGCACGAGATATGAAGAGACAATGACTGTTCATCTCTGAAAACAAGAAATATGAAAGAAACAAAGCAGCACATCTAGCCATGCACAAGCTGGGCCTCCAGCTTGCTGAGTCAGTGCCTGAAGGAGGCAATGGGCACTTCATAGAGGCCTAAAAGCAGCCCCTTGAACAAGATAGACCTGATGCAGGCTCACTGTTTGAAGCAGAGAATTCTATATACTGAGTAACAAAGACAAGACTAAAATATGAATAAGGTATATGCAGGTACCTTAGCCTGCATATCTGGCATGGCCACGACCTGGAGTCTCAGCTCCTGACAACAAGGCTATCTGCTTTCCCTGCAGTTCCCACCATGTAGGTCCACCCCAGGACAATGGACAGGCCCAGTCTCTGCTGCCTTGTTGCCATCCCTACCCTGGTCTACACAGAGTTGCCAGGAGCCACCCACTTCCACAGGAGCCCTGTTCCCAGGTTCTATTACCTATGGCCATGTCTAGTTAGTTGTATGCCAATCAGACTGGAACCATTTCAATAATCATCAGTACAAGGAGTCTGATGCTTTTTGGAAAATATAATCCTGTGCTCACATGCAAACTTTATGCAATTCCAGATGGCTACTGATCTCTGAATTCCCCAGAATAAAATGATATAGGAGTCAGTGATATACTAGCAAGCCACCTGGGAACATGGCTAGATGTCACCTGTCCTAGCTGCCCTGGTATCCACAGCCTGGAATGTAGCAGTTGTTCTACAGACTTCAATAGATTAACACAACTATCACCCCATTGATTCAATGGCATCAGAAGAATGGTTTAGCTACAGGTCTGTCCAAATCTTCAAGTTCACTCAACTCTCTTATAAACAAAAGTCTTTCCTATAGGAGAGACTGCCAATACCTAATGGCTTGCATTACATCTCTCTTTTTCCTTTTGAACCTCCACCACGCTCTTTTAAAAATATGTATTGGGGCTCCTGGGTGGCTCAGTCGGTTAAGTGTCCAGCTCTTGATTTTGACTCAGGTCATATTCTTGCAGTTTGTGAAACTGAGCCCCATGTAGGGCTCCTCACTGACAACATGGAGCCTGCTTGGGATTCTCTCTCTCTCCCTCTCTTTCTGCCATACCCCATTCACTCTGACTCTCTCTCAAAAATAAATAAACTTTAAAAAAAATTTATAAAAATGCACACTGATCCTATTCTTACATCTGATGGATTTAAACTTTCAAATTCCACTGAGGGCTCTGGAAGTGCAGAATGAAAGGGAGTAGTACAGTTGAGTTTACCATTTCAGAGGGATTGGAGCTGGGATGGAGATTGGACACAAATCAGAGGGAACTATTTTAGAAAAAGCCTCAGGTTAGGAGGGTCTTGAGTCTGGCTTGTCTCACATAGGAACGATAGTGCTATGAGCTGAATGTCTTAGGTAATTGATCCTACTCACAAATTACAGATACAATAATTTTAAGATTGGTCAATCAACTAATCAAGCCTGGGAAATGGTTACTAACTTCTCAAAAAGAGGAGCTTTCATGAGGATGTTTAAAAAGCAAAGAGAAAGACAATGAATTCTCAGCTGCATTCCTCCAAGGTGTCAGAGTGTATCAGCCATCAGGGCCCAGTGAGGCCAAACCTGGGAGGTAAAGGAGAGCAGGAGCATAAACAATAGCAAAGCCTGGGGGCTCGTTCCAAATCAAGGCAGGCAGATCAGATAATACATAAAGGAGGATAGGAAAGCAGAAGACCCTTTCTATTGTCCACATGCTCAGGCTGCATTATTCAAAGACAGATTTTTAAATATGTATCAGCGTTCCAGTAAACAGGGTAAGCTTGCTAATAACAGTGCAATTCAACAATCGCTACTCCAAATAAATACATTCAAAATGTCATTACTGTAATCAGATTAACTGCTGTCCTTCATGTTATGCTTTGAGTAATCATCAAAATTATTCTTAGTGAATTTGACAAAAAGCATTGTCTAGAAGTGCACGGAAGAAATAGCTGTGCAGTAGTATTTTTTCCTCTTTAAATAAGTTTCCTAAATACTTTTAAATGCATTGATTTCTCCCCACATAGGCAACTTCATATGGCAAGACCAACTGTGTTCAGTTTCATGATTTCTACTGCCAGGATGTAATTTTTATGCTGGATTTTATTATTCATTACAGCAGTTCACACTTTCTATGAGAACAATTGCTATAATAGGTTAAAAGTCATTATTTTCAAAACTATCCTCAGAGATTAGCTGCTACATCACCTTCTGGACACTTGCACTTGAATATCTGAACCATAGCTCATAATTGTATTATTCACTAGGCTGATTCTTCTTGCTAAGAATGCCTCTAAATGCTTTTTCAATAGCCAGAGATCCAGGCCTGTGAACCAAACAGTCTCTACCCATTTTGGCATTGAGCGACAGCTGGGATCTTTTGTAAGTAAATTGAGATCTAGTGATGAGTTTATTTTCTATTGTAGTTGTATTCATGATGTGAAGGCCATTAAAATTCAGATTTGTGTTATCTGACATTCAACATTTTCTTTAACTCATGGAACTTAAGAGAGACAAGTACCATCGTGATCATTCATTGAAAGAATTCGCCTATCAAAAAGAAAATATTCTTTTATGCTAGAGAATATTTAGGAGATTAATATTTAATAAACAGATATATTGAAGGGATCTTCAACAAACATCTAATGAACACATACTCTCTTCCAGACAAAGGCAGGCATTTACACATATACTAATAATCAGCCTGAGATAGGGACCAGAAGTTCTAATGTGACTTTTATTTATTTTTCTTTGTTTCTTTTTTCGTAATCACTTGATTCATTTTCACCATGTTTTTCTATCTTGAAACCATGTAAAGTCATTATCTTCTGTCCATATATAGGGACAACACAAGGAAATAGTTGGAAATTCAGCCAATGGTGGTTGCCCAAAAGTAGCAATAGGAACAAATCACACAGGCCTGCCCGAATAAATAGTCTATTTCCTCCTGCAAAATTCACCCCTGTCCCACAAGCACTTTCTATTCTTCAGCTTCAACAATGGCATTTCTTTGTAACTGGCTTTCTTAGGTACTTTGTGTCTCTGTTGATCACACTTATTCCCAATAGGTATCCCTGCCATCCCATAATGTCTTGAAATGCAACAGCACAGTCTTCTCTTTCAAGAGAAATTAATGGGGATGTAGAGCCAAGATCATTACCAAATTGGCAAAGCAAAATGAGGGAAGTACAACTTGGTTCCAGGAGTGAGTTTGAAAATGTGCAGAAGTTCTTTCATGAGAAGCCTCGGCCAATATCTTAATTTTCAACTTATAGTACCATAATAAAGATCCTTTGACTCTAGTTTATGGAACCACAAAGGTTTCTTTGAATTAACTAACCATCCCTTCAGATTTGCTAGGATGAAAGAGTTATAGGTGGGAATGAACCTTCAGTTCCTCCACATAGGCAAGTGACACACCATTCAGTAGAAGCAGAACTCAACCCAAAGCATGGTCTTTAAATGCAGTTCTATGTTCCTTCCTTCATCTCAGTATTGTCTGTGATTTTGTACTACATTGCCTCCCCCATTCTTTCTCCTGAAGTCTGTAAAATGTGCTCTCATCAAAATATAATTAATCCACAGCCCATCCCACTTGGGTTTCCTAAGTGGTTGTGTACACCACCCCATGGGCTCAAGCTCTCAGCTACCACAACCATGAGGCCATATTGCCCACACTTAGTGCTGCTTCAGCAATTTTCCAAATGGAGGGGGATTTTTCTCCTTCTCTCTTCTTCTTCCCCTGCCAACCCAATCAAGTTTATTCCATCTTTTCTTCAAAGGAGGCAAGAAGCAGTGTACCCAGATTTCTTGGAATTCATTCTTTGCTTTCACAGGATTGTCCAGTCATGTGAATTCTCATGGCTGCCAACAGCAGCTTTTCAGAAAAATTGGACTCGGATGATATTTGTAATTCCCCCTACTTTTCAAGTCAAGTATTTTTTGCTCCTAAGTAGAAGCTTCCCACTTTCTTCAAAGCTTCAAGTTTTCCTCTCATCACCATGGGTACTTTTATTGATTCTTCCAGATTCTGAAGCCAGGCTACTTTCATCCAGTCCTCTTTCACCTTAGACCAAAGGTGAATCACTGAACTGGAATCTCAACTTTATCAAACCAGGATGCTCAGCTGAATCTATACTACCTTTAATACACATCACTTAAAGTCATATTCTGAATGTGGGCTAAACTAGGATATATGTGTCTATAAAAGTCAAAAGGTCTTTAAATGAAGTATTTTTATATTCAGTAGAAATTTATTGACCATAAAATTACATGAGGCTCTGAGCCATGAGCTTGGGCTAAAGCATGAAGGGCCATGATCCCTGACCTCACAGAGCTCATGGTCCAGAAGAAAAGTGCATATAAACCTCTAGAATCCCATGGAGTGCAAACTATCCACTCAATAAATAACTGATATTAAAAATATTTTATTGGTCAAAAGGTCAAGTCCTCTGAATTCAACAGAAGCCACTTGTAGATTGACTTTCTTTGAGTGTGTTTATTCCTGTGGAAAAAATAACAGAATTAGCAGAGAATCCTTTTTATTGCTCTGTATTGAATTCAAAGACCGCTTATGGGGAAATTCAAATGATAAGATGAAAAACAATAGGAAAAGGACAAAAACTGAGAGAATAAGGTAGGCTTAACATGTATAGGAAAAAAAATACAGACCTAGCATTTGTGTGCAACTGATTATTGAGAGATCATGAGGTTAGGTAGAACAAACCACGGATGTCACTATGTATATTTTACCCCTGGAGCTCTGTTATAAGTTTTGCTGAACATCCATTTTGAGCATGGCCCTGAATGTGCTGGTAGCTTACACAACCCATGTGGCCCTGAAGTCAATTTTAAAAAATGGCATCACATCACTTCTGTCAGGCCATCCTGCAATTTAAAAAGATCCCAGCATGATTCCTCTTGCAAAGTAAGAAAATCCGTTTTGAAAGCCAATCTTCAGTCCTCTATCATTAGGAGAGGCTCTCTGTTAGAACAAGCACACCCCCCCCCAATTTCAGCAATTTAACACAATAGAAGTTTTTTTTTTCACTCACGTAATGCTTCCATAGAGGCAGCTTTCCATATGGTGATTCTAAGACTAGTCTCTTTCTAGCTTAATGGTTTCACCATCCCTGGGAACCTGAAGTTCTCTCCCAATGCTTCTACTACCAGCTGGTAGGTGGGAGAAGGAAGAGAGTGTGGCAGACCCAGTGGAAGGTTACTGTGGGCCAGACCCAAAAAGACTACATTATATCTACCATTTTTCATTGGCTGGAAGTCACAGTCAAACTGAACTCAAGGAAGGCTGAGACATGTGGTCTAGCTACTTGCCAGAGGAAAGAGACTGAGTCAGTGAAAAACTCACCAGTGTCAGCCAAACATCCTGAATGTCTCTGCTGTGACTTTCCTAAGAGAAAAAAATGCATCTGCATATTAAAAATGTAATAGGACAAATTCATTTATGAAGTGTGTGCTATTGGAAATTAATTTTAAGGATTCTCATGGATTTTTTAAAATTTAAATTCAAGCTAGTTAGCATATAGTATAGAGTTGGTTTCAGGAGTAGATCCCGGTGATTCATCACTTACATATAATACCCAGTGCTCATCTCAACAAGTGCCCTCCTTAATGCCTATCACCCATTTAGCCCATCCCCCCACCAACCTCCTGTCCAGCAACCCTCAGTTTGTTCTCTATAGTTAAGAGTCTCCTATGTTTTGCCTCTCTGTTTTTATCCTATTTTATTTCTCCTTCCCTTCCCCATGTTCATCTGTTTTGTTCCTTAGATTCCACATATGAGTGAAATCATATGATATTTGTCTTTCTCTGACTTATTTCGGTTAGCATGATACACTAGTTCCAGGACGTCTTTGCAAATGGCAAGATTTCATTCTTTTTGATGCCCGAGTAATATTCCACTCTGTGTGTGTGCGTGTGTGTGTGTGTGTGTGTATCACATTTTTTTATCCATTCATCAGTTGATGGACATAATTTGACTACTGTCCATAGTGTTGCTATAAGCATTGGGTGCATGTGTTCCTTCAAATCAGTTTTTGTAGCCTTTGGATAAATACCTAGTAGTACAATTGCTGAGTCATAGAGTAGTTCTATTTTTAACTTTTTGAGGAACATCCATACTGTTTTCTAGAGTGGCTGCACCAGTTTTCATTCCCACCAACAGTGCAAAAGATTCCTCCTTCTCTGCATCCTTGCCAGCATCTGTCGTTTCCTGAGTTGTTCATTTTAGCCATTCTGACAGGCATGAAGTGGTATCTTATTGTGGTTTTGATTATTATTTCCTTAATAAAGAGACATATTAAGCATTTTTTCGTGTCTGTCAGCCATTTGTATGTCCTTTTTGGAGAAATATCTGTTCATGTTTTATACCCATTTCTTAATTGGATTATTTCATTTTTGGATATTGAATTTGATAAGTTATATATAGATTTTGGATACTGGCCCTTTATCTGATATGTCATTTGCAAATATCTTCTTTCATTCTATAGGTTGATTGTCTTTTAGTTTTGTTGATTGTTTCCTTCACTGGGTAGAAGTTTTTGTCTTCATGAAGTCCCAATAGTTCATTTTTGCTTTTATTTCTCTTGCCTCCAGAGACATGTCTAGTAAGAAGTTGCTGCGGCCGTGGTCAAAGACATTGCTGCATATAACACCCAGTGCTCATCATACCAAGTGTCCTCTTTACTGTCCATCATCCTTTAGCCTATCCCCCCAACCTGACACCAGCAACACTCAGTTTGTTCTCTGTATTTTAGAGTTTCTTCTGGTTTGAAACAGTTGAACATAGAGAAAGGGAAGGAAAAATAAAATAAGATAAAAACAGAGAAGGAGGTCTTCATGGATTTGATCTTCAAACCAATAAAACAACTAATAAAAACAAAGGTCTGGAAATTATTTTGGCCAAATTACTTTGGCATCACCTAGTTGACAGCCCAAGACCATTATCAAGTGCTGCTGCTACTGAACTTTGATTTGTGAAACATAACCTTCTACAGGAAAGATCTCAGCGAATCAATTGTCAAACAAACAGCTGTTTATAAGCAGGGCTAAAGAAAGTACTGATTGAAATTATCTCCAAGATGGATTTTTTTTTTTTACAAATAGTTTATTGTCAAATTAGTTTCCACATAACACTCAGTGCTCATCCCCACAAGTGTCCTCCTCCATGCCCATTCCCCCCTCCCCCCCACATCNGATGGATTTTTAAGTGGGGTGGGGGGAAGGGAGGAGGAAAGCTACAAAATAGTACACACCATACATTATTTGCATTAGTATTTTATTACCGTGTAATGAACTACAGCCAAGGTAGCAGCTTAAAGCAACACAAATTTAGTATTTCACAGTTTCCAGGGGTCAGGAGACAGAGTATGAGTTGTTGGCTGGGTCCTCTGTTCAGAGTCTCCTGATACCAGATTGAAATCAAGGTAATCAACCAGGACTCCAGATCCCACCTAAAGCTCAGACTCCTCTTTCAAGCTCACTGATTGTTGGCAGAATCTGGTTCTTGCTGACACACAACCAGGAGTCACTCTCAGCTCCCATGGACCACCCTTAGTCCCAGCAACGTGCTTCTCTCACACATGGTAGCCACTGCTTCGAGGCCAGCAGAGGCACCTCCCTCTGCCCCACTATGGTGGAGTCATAGGTTAAGGAGACTTAATCATGGGAATGACATCTTTCATCTTCATCATTGGCCACATTCAAGGAGGGGATTACCCAGGGGCCTCCCACACTACTGGTTATTTTTAATAAACAGGAGAATCATATACTGAATATACATAAAATATGTCTACAGGAGTCCAGGAGAAACAAAAACAAGCTTGTCCTGGAATGCAGAACTGGAAACCTGTTAAAAAGAAGAGGGGAATGTGTCTGCTATTTTTATTATTCCTGTTTCAATTATTGTATCATATTCATGTATTACTTGTTCATGGGAAGCAACCAAATACAATAAAATTAGCTGGTTCAGGGCTTCTTTAGAGAGGGAGAACTGTCCTCTCAGGATCCCACAGTGTGGCATCGATCTGCCTCAGAGAAGAGGTTGCAGGAGGCTGGGCACGTGGCCTCTCCGGAGACAGTGGGCTCCTGCCTGGGTCTGTAAACACTAGCGCTGAATAATGTGGAAGGGAGACTTGCAACTGTCAAACACTTGTCTCCAGAAAAGTCCTTCTAAGTGCTTGTAGCTGGAGCCTTAAATACAAATCAAAGTAATAAAACAAGGCAACAACTTTTTATGTGCCCACATCCCTCATCTCACCAAAGCTAGCTGAAAGATATCTTAGATGAGCAAGTGTATCATTTTAACAGACTCTTTTTAAAATTCTTTAAAGTTTATTGAATTTTGAAAGAGAGAACAGCTGGGGCAGGGGCAGAAATGGGGACAGAGGATCCAAAGCAGGCTCTGGGCTGACAGTAGTGAGCCCGATGTGGGGCTTGAACTTGCAAACTGTGAGATCATGACCTAGGCCAAAGTTGGATGCTCAACCAACTGAGCCACCCAGGTGCCCCAGTAGGTGTCTCATTTTAAAAAGACTGTCTTCCTAGGGGTACTTGGGTGGCTTAGCCCATTAAGTGTTCTACTCTTGATTTCACCTCAGGTCATGATCCTAGTGTCACAAGATTGAACCCCACATTGGGCTTTGTGTTGAGTGTGAAGCCTTCTTAAGATTCTCTGCCCCTGTCCCCTGCCGTGTTCTTTCTCTCTCTCTCTCTCTAAAATAAAAAAAAAAATGAAGAAAGAAAAAGAGACTGCTTTCTTACATGCAGATCTTTATATCTTCATTTTTTTAGCATCCATTTTTCACACTTCCTGTGTGGAGCATTCAATCCAACTAAAGCTGCACCTATAACATGTGTCCTGTTGACTACTTTGAGAATTTATTTGGTTTCCACATCGGGATTTCTAGTGAGGGCGCTGATGGTAAAGTGAGTGAGAGCACCGCCATGTAGAATAATGTTATATGGTAGTGACTTTCTGTGGCTCCAAAATAGCCTTTGAAGGAGGAGTGCGGTTTATCCTGCTTTGGAACCCTAATCCTGTATAAGAAACAGGGATTTTCAATAACTCTATCCTAAAATGCCTATTGATTCAGTAAACTAATATCCAGTTGAAGGACCACCACTCAGAGTCACTCATGGGGACAGGTGCCATGCATCTGAGGATAGTCGGTCAAGAAGCATATATGAGTGTGCTGTTGGTTTCCATCAGAGGTTATGGGGAGGTACCTGGGTGGTTCAGTTGATTGGTCATCCAACTCTTGATCTCAGCTCAGGTCATGATCCAAGGGTCATAGTATCAAGCCCCAAGTCAGGATCTCTCTCTCTTTTTCTCTGCCCCTCCCCCCTGCTGTCTCTCTCTAAAATAAAATTTAAAAAAAGAATTATGGGAGACAGGATCCAACCAGCAGAAATCCACACTTGTGTCTGCTTTTCTCCCAGTCACAGATATGAATGAGGGACAGTAATTGGCAGTGAACTAAGGAAACATCAGGAAAGCATGGAGAAGTGAACCAAGGAGAGGAAGGGAGTTGGTAAAGGGGAATTCACAAGAAGGTTTCCATGGTGAGCAGTGGTGGCTCCATCCCTCTGGGAGGCCCAGGGCAGAGTGTAGAAAACATCAAGCCCCCTTCCCAGGGGCATGGGAGCTGGCATTTCTTCACCAACACCTCTTTGTTGTTATTTGAATACTGCCTCCAGAGACGAGGAACTAATTTCCTAGTATTTCTGGCCTGCCTTACACTATGGACTAGAAAATTCTCCAGCCAAGAGGACCAGATGCCTGCAGATGGAAGGCGTAGGCTGGGTGTTTGAGTGGTGAGGAGCACTGAGGGTGTACTGTGGACCAGCGGCTGTTGTGTGCTGGCATGCTGTGGCTACAAATTAAAAACAAAAATTCTCCACCTTGAATGAAATCCAACCCATGATTTTTGTTTATTTGCTTTTATTTTTTTTAAGTTTACTTATTTATTTTGAGAGTGAGTGGGGGGGGGGGCAGCAAGGGAGGGAGAGTGAGAATCCCAAGAAGGATCTGCACAGTCAGTGTGTGGAGCCCGATGTAGGTCTTGAACTCACAAACCTCCAGATCATGGTCTGAGTGGAAATCAAGAGTCAAGTGCTTAACTGACAAAACCACACAGGCACCCCTGTTTGTTTGCTTATAAATTAATGTACTTCATTTTTTAAAAGTTTTTATTTATTTATTTATTTATTTTGAGACAGACAGAGAAAGAGAGAGAGAGAGACTCCCAAGCATGCTCTGAGCTGCCAACAAAGAGCCCAGTGTGGGTCTCAAATCCATAAACCATGAGATCATGACCTGAGATCAAGAATCAGATATTTAACTGACGGAGCCTCTCAGGCTCCCCAAGAGCCTTCATTTTTTTTAATGTTTACTTATTTTTGAGAGAGAGAGAGAGAGAAAGAGAGAGAGTGTGAGTGGGGAAGGGTCAGAAAGAGAGGGAGACACTGAATCCGAAGCAGGCTCCAGGTTCTGAGTTGTCAGTACAGAGCTCAACGTGGGGCTCAAACTCACAGGCCCATGAGTACATGACCTCAGAAGTCAGTTGTTTAACCCACTGAGCCACACAGGCTCCCCAGTAGACTTCATTTTTTTAAGAAAAGTTTTACAAAAGGTTTACACAACTTTTACAGAACGTTTATAGGATGTTTATAGAAAAGTTGATGACAAAGTACTGAGTTCCCTATAGCTCCTCTTCACTGTTTCCCCAATTATTCTTATTATTAGTGTGATTTATTTGTTACAACTGGTGATCCAATACTGAGGCATTATTAACTAAAGTCCACATTTTACATTAGGGTTCACTCTTTGTGTTCTATATTCTATCTTTTTTTAAAAGTTTATTTATTTATGAGAGATAGAGACAGAGCATGGGTGGGGGAGGGGCAGAGAGAGAGGGAGACACAGAATCTGAAGCAGGCCCCTGGCTCCGATCTGTCAGCACAGAGCCTGATGCGGGGCTTGAACCCACAGACCGTGAGATCATGACGTGAGCCGAAGTCAGACACCCAACCAACTGAGCCACCCAGGTGTCCCATATCGTTTTTGACAAATGTATGATGACCTATGTCCATCATTACTGTATCATACAGAGCTCCCAAAGCTTTTTAAAAACTACTGGTTTTAGTTATTCTGGCAGGAAGACCCTCCCCCATGAAAATTTGAAAGACAAACAAATCCAATTTTGATTTGTTAAAGAAGAAGCAGTTCTCCTGAGCAATTATTTTGGTTGAAGATGAAACTACCCTTAATTCTTCCAGAATTTGCAGGATGTGCCTGCTTTGCCCTTTTCCAGAAAAGGGTTTATTATTGATTGATTTGTGTCCTCATCCCAAACTCTTATGTTGAAACCTTAACTCCCAATGTGACTGTATTTGAGGTGGGACTTTTAGGAAGGTAATTAAGGTTAAATGGGGTAATAAAGGGAGGAGACCAATCTGATAGGACTGGTATCTCTATAAGAAGAGGAGGGGACACTAAGGATCCCTGTCTCTCTCCTCACACTGGTGAAGGAAAGGCAATGTGATGACACAGCTAAGAGGTGGCTGTCTAGAGTCCAAGCAGAGAGTCCTCGCCAGAAACCAACCCTCCTGACATCTTGATCTTGGACCTCCAGCCTCCAGAACTGTGAGAAAATTAATTTCTGTGGTTGAAGCCACCCCAGTGGATGGTTATGGCACAGCAGCTCAGGCTGGCTAAAACAGGGTTCCTTTGAAAAAAAAAAAAAGAACTCTTAGCAAAAGCACTCTGTTCTTGGGGCACCTGGGGGGCTCAGCCATTTAAGTGTCTGACTCTTGACTTCTGCTCAGGTCATGATCTTATGGTTCCTGAGATCAAACCCTGCATCAGGCTCTGCACTGACAGCGTGGAGCCTGCTTGGGACTCTCTTTCCTTCCCTGTCTGCCCCTCCCCTGCTTTCTCTCTCTCAAACATTAAATAAAACATTAAGAAAAAAAACCATTTTGTTCTTCTTTTTGAGTCAGGAAGAGGCTCTGAGGGGCCCAAGGTGAAGCCTGTGGCAGCAGTTTCAAGGCTGACACGGTAACCCTGAGGAGGGGCAGGACAAGCACCAGCTGTGGCCTGCACCCTAGTGGGGGTCTCCATGCTTTTTTCTGCAGCCTGCCAGTCCTGGAGAGGGACGCATCAATGTGCTGTCAAGACAAATCCCCAGCTCCTAAGTAAGTCACAGAATAAGTCTGTCAGTCATCCTGACTGGATGACATCTGACCCTAAAAGTACAACATCCATGAAATGTCACGTCACTGCCCGATGACACACACCGTGCCCCCTGTCAAGTTCTACCCCCTCTCTGGCACCTCTGTCACCGACACTGCTGTGGTCTCAGTCCCAGCTGCCTGGCGCCATTCTTTTCAAGAAATGTTACCTCTTGGCTTTAATTGTAAGAATCGATTTTGAGTTATGAGCGGTTGTCTGCACAGATACCTCCTCACTGAACCACCTCGTGTGTTGGATATTTCCCCACAGGTAGCATGCCCCTTTTCCTGTTTCTGACAGTCACACCAGACAGGTTCTTTATGACCTGAAGAATTCATTTTTCATACTCCCATCATGAATCCCATGGGCAAGTCCAAAGTGCCAGCTGGTGCTGTATTGTCAAAGCCATAAAGACCTTTGCCCAAGGAAACAGTGCACTGTTTGGGTTGGCAAAGGCATTACTGACTATTCCAGTGGTGAAATACATTTAGCAATGAGGTGAACTCCTTGGAAGAATGCGTCAGTTTGTTCATTCCAATCAGTAGATGGGAGATAAATCAGCATCACCTAAGAAGAATGCTGGACTCTTCCAGCAGGTCCAGATACAAAGCTTACAAGAAACTGAAAATACATCCCACCCAGACAACTCTTGGTTTATTGTGTCCTTTCCCTGGGTCTTAATGTCATTAAGTCTTTTTGAATCAAACAAGTCTCCTCATTATGATGTTCGTATAAACCAACTTCCTGTTGCTCTGAGAACTGTGGATAATGGCCCTGATACATGGATGTTTGAATACACATTGATAAAAATCAGATTTTCTGCATGCGATGGATATTAAAAATACCAAACTTCTATGATTTTTGAATGCTAAGCAGCGTCCACAGGACCAAGGTGACCTTGTGGTGTGTAGGACGGAGAGAAGAAAGAAGGCAGGGCAGACGCCCTCACGTCTCACATAGTTAATAATTTGCGGGTTCAGCCTTCCACTGCTGTGGTTTAATACTGACGCTGCCTGGCCACAGTTCTTTGGGAAATACTCCTGAAAGCGGCAGATTTCCAGCAGCCTCATCCATCTGCAGTCAGCCGGCCTTCTTGAGCTTCACAGGAGGCCCCACCAGACCAACTTTCATTTCAGTTTCCCTTCTGACGCTAAGTTAATCTAAATTCAAGAACAATGGCATTCATATTTGTCCCTGTATGTCCAGGATTACCTCTATTGAAAGGGGTTTCTATGATCAGCTTGTCACTTTCTTTGCTCCTTAATCTCTTTCTTTCTCTTGCTCAATGGCCTCCTCTTACTTTCTCTCCTACTGAAGAAACAAGAGAGGATTTTTTTTTTAGTCTCTCTCTGTCTTCCCTTTCTAAAAACCTTAGGAAGTTAAAAGGCCAGTTCAGCCTGACCACCTGGGCGGCGGGAGGGGGAGGCGCCGTCGCCAGGCCCTGCCAGCAGCCAGCTGTGACACTGCGCCCTGCCAGCTGTGTTAAGGCCCTGCCAGAGCGATTGTCCTGGCTCTGTGGGCAGCCGCCTCCGACCCCGCCAGTGTCCTATCCCCATTGTCCTCAACTTCCCTTGTTGAATGTTGTTTTGCAAATTAGTAAGCGCTGGAAGTCTGTTAATCACAGTTTATACCCCGTGTGAGGCCACACAGGAGAGGCAGAGCTGGGAGGGGAGGCCCGCTGGCAAGGGCGAATGTCTTGGTGGTGGCCCTTTCATACCCTTAACAAGATCGTTATCACTAACTAAATACAAGCCTAGCCTCATGACCCTCTGGGGAGTCAGGAGGGCCCATGAGGGATATCAATATTGTCCTGAACCTCCACTTTGCTGTCTTCTTGTGCTGGAAGCTAACCGTGTGATCAAAAGGTCCCTAAGCCCTGCTCTGGTCGCCCCTGGTCCCCGAGGCTCAGGCACCTGAGTGACACCACCTGTGGGTATGTCACCTGCCCCAGGGTGGTCAGGAACTGGTTGGCCCAGCATAGCTCTGACTGGACCACCTGAGAAGCTGGTGTACCTCCCACAGAGCCTGGAGACATGTCCAGGTGACTCTTCATCCTGAGTCTGAGCCCAACATGATCTAGGTGGTAAAGTCCAGGAGGTGGGTCAGGAGTGAAGACTTTGTTGTTCACAAACTGTGGACATCTTCGAGAAGATTGTCAAGAGTGTCCCTGGCATAACCGGGTGTTTTATTCAGATCTCAAGTTACCTAAACTGACAATGAATTTCTTCCTTCGCTGGAAATATGAAGACAGCTACTTGGACCCACTCTTGTAAGCAGACGTACAGTGTGGGTGTATGCATGAGCATGTGTGTGTGAGTATGTACAAGTGTTAGCATGTATGAGCACATGAGTGTGAATGCAGGTCTGTGTCAATATGTGTGCATGAGTATGTACGATTGTGGGTGATCATGTACAAGTGTGAACATGTAGGCATATGAGCACATGAGTATGAATGTATGTTTCTGTGTGAACATGTATGCATGAGTGTGTATGATTGTGAATGAGCATATGTGTGTGGTCTGTAAAGTGTGAACATGCGTGAACATATGAGTGTGAATGTAAGGCAGTGTATGAATGTATATGCCTGTGTGGGCACATAAACAAGTATGAGTGTGTGTGAGTGTATAAGTATGACCATGTAGGATATGTGTGTGTGTGTGTGTGTAAAGTAGGGAAAGGCTCACCAGAATTGTTTGTTTTCCACAGTAATGGAGTTTCAATGCAGCACTTCTGTCCACCTGCTTGATGATGACAACCCGGTGTGACACGTAGATTTCCTGTCGAAGAAAAGAGCTGGTGGTCAATTACTTCTCTTTCCCTCTCTTCTTCCTTCTCAGAAGAAACAGTGAGATGCTGCATTTGAACCTCATTGAGCTGGAACAAATAATGCAAGAAAACTATATAACTTAGAGAAGAAAACAAAAGACAGGCATGAGGTGAGGGGATGACTCCTAGATCTAAAAAAGCACAAAAATGGGGGCACCTGGGTGGCTCAGTAGGTTAAGCATCTGACTTTGGCTCAGGTAGTGATCTCATGGTTTGTGAATTTGAGCCCCACACTGGGCTCTGTGCTGACATCTCGAAGCCTGGAGCCTGCTTCAGATTCTGTCTCCCTCTTCAATCTCCCCTTCCCCTGCTCATGCTCTGCCTCTCTCTCTCTTTCTTTCAAAAATAAACAAACATTAAAAAAGCACAAAAGTGCAGAGGGAGCTTGTGGCATTTCTCATGAACGACTCCACTACAAATGTAGTGCTTAGATTTAGAAGAGCTACAAGATGCTGGGATTAGGTTTTGTTTATAGCAGATTATTGAACATACTCTTGAAAAGTTAAGGGTAAACAGGCATCTATTTGAGGCCATTGTTTTCTTTTTCCTCTCTATTTCAAAGGCATCACCATGCTTACAAGTGGACGTTGCTTGCATGTGGATGGGCTCCTTCCTCCACTAAAGCACAGTAGTGTTTGGGGTCCTGTTCATTCATCTCTCTGGAGACATCATCCATGGTAGCTAACCTCACCTGAAGTAGGGCTAGGAACTCTGCAGGGATCAGAACTCAGAACCTTTCACACAAACAGCTCTTGTGGCTGCAGATAGCAAACCAATTTTGTTTCTCTTACCATCCTGGGTATGTCCATGCTCCCTGCTAATGAAAAGGCTTCCAAAAGAAATCTAACTTCTTCCATGATGCAAGATGGATTGGAAATTTACAAATGGGAAAGTGCTGAGCATTTGTTTCCTGGGTACCACACAGAACCACACATCGGTGGCCTCCTAGGCTCCAGGAGGGGGCATCTGGAGCATCCCTCTCAAGGGCTCATCTAAGGTGTTCTCACTCCTCTCTCCCCATCTCTGTAGGCATGGGACTCAGCAAGACTCATGGCACCCACAGGGACTAGGGGCTGGGGCTGGTTAAGTGATGCCTTCTGGAGCATTGCTTCCCTCTCCATGCAGGTGAGAGCCCAACTGGAGCTAAGTAATGTGCAAAGGGTGGCATGGTCTCCTGCACTCTCCTCCTCCCTCTTGTGAATTTACAGCCGCACAGAGGATGTGTTAATTCTATGTCTTCTGAGCATCTCATTGCCAGCACTGGCTCTGGCTGGAGCAAGGAGAAGGTGAGCTCATGTAGAAAATGACTGTGGTTTGATTGTCCTGGACCAGACTCTGTGAGGAGGACATCAAAGGGCTGGGCCTTCCCACCCAGAGCATTGGATGCTGGTTAATGAAACTGCTCTCCCTCGTGGCCAAAAGGCAGATTCCCCAGGGCTGCTCAAATATTAACCTTCAAGGCATGCCAGCCTAGCTGTACCATTTTCATTTGGATGATGGAATTGGACAGAATATAAACTTAAACCCTTCCTTGACCAAACTTGAACAAAAGAGTTTTGCGCTCATAGGTTACGACATGGCATTAATGCAGTGTGAACCATGAAATTGCTCTCATGGCCTGTGTGTCCTCATTTTGCTATGCAAGGTTGCAGGAAGCATCTTCTGTAAGAAAGCTATATATGCTTTAAATAATTATTTAATAAATAAATATCAGGGTTTTCATCAACCGAGAGTAGCTTTCCCCGACCCATGACTTAGCAAAGCAGCATCACTCTTCACAGAGTGATGGCATTTTTAAAACATTAAGCCTGCTTCCTCTCTTTGCCTGACAACCTCCAAGGAAATAGCTAACCCAGAACAGATAAGGAAAAGAGTAAAGGTTTTTATTAAATCCCTTTCAAGTTTTATCTTGGGCGTAGGAATTTTCATGAAGTAGAAACACAATTTTCAGGTTCAGGGAACTGGAATATAATTTTGCTCAGTCTTTTAAAGAATATAGCTTTATCTGAATGGGTTTATTATTTTATAATGTATACCTACTTAATCTCATGCTAGGCTCCTCTTTGTTCATTTTGCTATGGCCACTCCAAGGCTGATCCCACCCCAGGGCCTTTGCATTTGCTGTTCTCTCTGCCTACCTCTCTTTTCCCCCAGATTGCCACATGGTGTCTCTTTCTCCCACTCAGGTCTCAGCTCAGTGCCTCCTATTTGAAAAGGACTTTTGACTATCATAGAACAATGAGCTCCTAACCCCACTCTGTTGTCTTGGAGTTATTTCCCTCTTTCAGTTTGTCTTATCTGCCTGTCTTCCCATGTGTTGTCTGTCTCTGTAAAGATCTCATCCCTTATTCTCCTGGAATAAAAATGCCGGGCACATAGTAGGCACTTGATTAGTATTTGTTGGGAGAACTCTACTTGGAAGATAAGAACCCACTTGACAGTTTGGGGCTTACTTGGATATTTCTTGGTTCTCTTTTGAAATTATACTTTATGGTGGCATCAAGCAAAATAGTCCACTGGATTTGCCCTCATGGAGGGCAAATTTATATGTGTGTGTGTATATATATGTATATATATATACATACGTATATATGTATATATATATACGTATGTATATATATATACACACACACATATATAATCTTAGTATCATTCACCTTTAATAACCAAAAGTCTGCTGTGATCTTTACCCTCATGCTTATTATCTATAAAACTGAATCCACTTCCAATTGTCCATCCATTAAGAACCCCTGAAAACACATGCTACAAGAGCTTTGAAGGATCATTTCAAAAATCTATTCTACCAAGTTTTTTCCCCCTCCTCCAGAGCTCTTTTTCTGCACAAAAGTACCATCTCCCATGCTAAAGTGGACTTGTAGGGAAATAAGGTACTTCAGTCCATAACAGGTTTGGACCCACCATTTTGCCCTTCACTGTGGCTGGGCTATCCGTTAGAAATACGTTTATGTTTATTTGTTCTTGTTTGTATTTCATTTTAGGGTTTTTCCACATTGTGGTTCATTTCATGTTTTCCCCTGAGTATGAAAGAATTAACGTGATTCCAAAGTGAAATCTGTACTCCAACTATCCTAAGAAAAGTGGTATTTCTAGCTCCCATGACTCCAGCTCTATCTCACCCCCACCCCTTACCTCACCGGCTCCTTTGCCCTGTTCCAACCCATTTCCTGTAGGTAACTAATCTTGTCAGTTTCTGGTTTGTCCTCTCTGTATTTCTTTCTGCAAAAAAAAAAAAAAAAAAAGCAAATAAACTCTTATTTTCCTCTCTTCCTTACACAAAAGGAGGTAGACTATAGATACTCTTTTGCACTTTGCTTTCTTCACTAAACAATACATCCTGGAAATCACGGCATAGCAGTTCACAGTAAACTTTCTCAATAATTTTTACAGCTGCATAGCACTGCGTTGTGCAGATGGGCCACAGTTTATGTAAGTACTCTCCTATGATTAAGCTATCAGGCAGCTTTCAATATTTTGCAATTATAAACAACACTACAAAGGATAATCTTGTATATATGTATTTTTGCATTGTTAAAGATGTATAGATTCATAGAATTGGTACTGCTAGGTAACTGTCAAGGGCCTACACAGTGTGTTAGCTATTGCTAAGTTTCCCTGCTCCAGAGTGGTAGCAGTTTGAATTCTCACTGGCACACAGGAGAGTATCTACTTGCCCCACAGCCTCCTTAACAGTGTGTTGTGGAGCTTTTGAATGTTTTCCAATCTCACAGATGAAAAATGGTGTCTGTGTAATTTTAATTCATGGTCCTCTTAGTATGAACAAGGTTGAACATCTTATATTTAAGGACCATTTTTACATCCTCTTGTGAATTGTCTGTTCATGTCTTTTATCTATGTTTCTGTTCAATGCTGGTCTTTTTCCTTCAAGCATTAAGAAGTGTCCATATATTAGAGACACCAGCCCTATGTCTGTGATACATGTTGAAACCACTTTCTCCCAGTGTGTCAATGGTCTTTTGGCTTTTGTTACACTGTATTCTGTCAGGAAAACTTCAAAATTCTTTTCCGTAGCCACAGTTATTGATGTGTTCCTCTGTTGCCCTTGGATTTAGGGACACTGTTAAAGGGCTGTTCCTTGAACTGCAAGTCAGGGGGAACTCATGCATTTGCTCCAAATGCTGGTATAGCCTCATTGTTACATTCAGCTCTCTAATCCTTGGGAATAATTATTCCTGCATCTGGTATGAGATATAGATCTAGTTTTTATTCCTCCAAAACTATTCAATTTGTCCCAGCACCACTGATTAAAAGCCCAATTTTTAAGAAGGACCCTTGGGAACAACAAAGGGAAGAAAAGGAAGGGGTGGGGGTAGAGACAGGAAGACAAACCTTTATGCTTTCCTCTGCATGTCCCTCATCCCAAACACATCCCAGATGAGGAGCACGCCTAGCAAGGGTGTGCCTGATTTATAAGGGGCACCACATAGCAGCTGTTTTTACTCAAACCTGAGCTGTGTCCCAGACCTTGTGGCTAACAGCCAAGTTCAGGTGACCAGGGGAAGGGAGGGTTGGGGTCAGTAATTCTGAAGTGACAAACAGTTCCCTACAGACTTGATAGCATCCAGCTGGTCACAGCTAGCATTTCTAATTTGTTGGCCCCAGCTAATCACCACCTCTTTAACTACAGAATTGGAAGAGTCATAAAAAGTACAGTGGTCCCCAGGCTCCAGGCTGGAAGGCTATATGCAGTGAGCTAATGTCTATGAAGAGATCAGTAGCAAGGAGCTTTATTCCTGGCAGGCATCGGGTCTCCCTGTCCTTTTCAGTGACTCATCTTCCCCTCACTCATCCGTTTTGGTGTGAAAGTCTCTGGAAGCTTTGACAGGGGAAGCTTCCTGAGATGTTCTGATTTTTGCTTTATTTTGTTACCTTGATTTCTCTCATGGGTCAGAATCTCATTCCAAACTAAACTGTCATCCAGAGCTATAATAGTCCTGCAAGTAGCTAATCTTCCCTGAAGACTCACCCTGGCCAGTTACTTTATGATCACTGTCTGCTTCACCTTCCTATAACTCTGTGAGGATTGCTTAATTATTATATCCATTTTACAGATGGGAAAGCTGAGCCTCAGACAGGTTGCATTACTTGCTGAGGTCATCCAGTGGATGGTGGAGTTGATGGCAGAGCAGAATTTGAACCCAGCACCCACCTTTACAACTACTATGCCTGCTCCCTCATGAGACCAGTTTCTCAATATCACTGTGTTTAATGAGAGAAACAAAAAAAAATAGTCTGGTGGGTTTAAGATGCTGAATTTTCCCTTGCTCATTTCACTACTGGCAAGAAGCCATTTGTGTCCCCTCCAATTTGCACCACAGCTATGGGTTTTATGAATAAATCCAGGCCCACCCAGCAGGGGATTCTGAAAGAAATTCACAGGTTGAACTGTCCACATGATATCTTCAAAAATTACTACTAGACAAAGGTAATATAATATTAAGTAGAAAAAATTATGTTTCAGGTAGACCAGCTACTGGTTATAAATTTAAAATGTAAATGGTGTGAGCTAGCTACACCTAAAAAGTCCTGGGGTACGGCAGACTAATGTTAAATATAAAATGTCCTTCTGTCTCTGGCATTCATCTGTCAGTCACATTTTTGGTTAAAAGTAGTCATTTTCAAAGCAGTAATTCATTCTCTACAGTCCTTCCTTAACACAATTTCAGCCTGCAATTTAGATGATAGGAAAATTACAACCTCAGTGCACAATATTATTTGATATAAATGTTATTGCAATTAAGCCTGGTAGGAAAACACACACACACACACACACACACGTGCACACACACGTGCACACACACGTGCACACACACACATACACACACAGACCCAAATACAAACTGGCCCATGATTTAGCTAAGTAAGTATTTCCTGTAAACCAAGAGGCTGTTGGGCAAAACCTGAAGTGGAATGGAAGCAAGTAAGAGATGACCTGAGAAGCTCTGACTTTTACCTTTATTGGTCAGGGTAAGTGTGTATTACACTGACTCGAACACCAAAAGGTTACCAGCCACCCAGCCACTAAAGCTAGAACTACAGAATGATCCAAGATGTCTTTTTCCTCATCCCCAAAGCCAACTAGGCTCTGTGACTTGAACTTCTTAGAAGCCTTGATTCTGCCCCATCCTTTGCACCCTATGCTCATCACCTTCCGTTCTAGAGCATCATCATCACTCCCTACCAGTCTTCTTTGCCAATGTTATATTTACTCTTCAATTTATCCTTAACATTGTTGTTCAAATGATGGCTCTCAATCACAAATCTAGTAAGTGAGTTTCCAGTTCAAAGCCCTTCAAGGGCTCCCTGACACTGTTCCATGACAGTATGTCATTGTCAGGAATCCACTCATCAACTTACCTCCCACCTGAACTTTCCACCTGGACATTCCTTTTTATCCTTTATCAGCTGGTTCAGACCCTTCTCTTTTGGAAACTTCACTCCGCTAACCCCCAGTGGAATAAACCTCTCTCTATCTTTGTGCCTTCTATATTGGCTCCATATGTTCATTGCAGTACTTAATGTAATTGTGTGTGTTTGTGGTTAGACAATTCTTTTTTTTTTTTNCCACCCAGGCGCCCCTGTGGTTAGACAATTCTTGGGAGCAAGGATAACGAGACAATCAGCCCTGTTTCTTTTCACAGCATTCCTGATGTATTGAAAAATAAGAAAAAAATTAGAAAATGCCAATAAATATTTTCAAAATGTTTTGGGTGTCACATAATGAATGTCCTCTTATCCTGTTGGGTTAATTTTGTGATTGTGTGTATAGACTTGTTTGGATATAACACCAAGAGGCTAAATCTAAAGTCTTATAAATGTCCGTTTAAGCCAAATGGCTCTCCTGTTGCCTGCCATGACCTCCCACACATGATAGGTCCTATTCTTCATCATTCTCCATGTAGGTCACCCTGCTTGGTCTGGAACATCATAAGTAATTGATAAATGTTAGTTAGAAATGCATAATTATATTATATAATTTAATATATACATATACTATATATCAATACAATTATATAATAATATATAATTACATATAATAATATACTATATTATAGTATGTGTATTAATCTTAACCTTTCTCTTCAGGCAAATTAGACAAAGCTAGCTACTATAATAAATAAGTTGAAAGGTATAAAATGACTTGAAGACTACAAAGTTTTTCCCCCATGCACAAAGCCCCAGAATAGTGATCTGATCATCAGGCATCCATCCTTCAAGGAGTAATTCTGGTGCCCATGATCCTTTCATCCCCAGACTCTGATATCTTCCACATGTGGCTTCTGAATTTGTCTGCATCAAGTTAGAAAAGGGAGACAGAACATGGCTGTCTACAAGTAGAAGATTTCTATTCACATCACCTTGGCAGGATGCAGTCACATGTACACATGTCACTGCAAGGGGTGCTGGGAAATGTAGTAAAGGTGTGTCCAGGAAAATGAGAAGACTGGNAATAACAGTAAAAATTATGATTTCCAGTGTCTACTGCATATCAGGCATTAGTCTCTGGATACTTTGCCCATTTTTGTTCTGAATAATCTTGAAGGTAGATATTCTTATCCCTTTAAAGAACATAAAAACACTGAAGCTCAATCGAATTCCTGAGGTCACAGAGCAGATCAGAAAGTCAAATTTGTGTCTGACTGAGTTCAGAGTCCAGAGTTTTTCTTTGTTATCATGCAGTGTTTCCTACAAAAATTAACTTTCAAAATGGATGATAAGGTTCAGCATATATTAGAGTGAATTTCAGGGAACAACAATATGGATAGAAATTTTGGGAAGACATTCACTTAACCTCTTTATAGGAGAAGATGACAGTTTAGAGAAGACAGACTTCTGATTGGTGGTATAGCCACAACTGATACCCAAAGTCCTGACTCCCAGGCTTTCAAGCCACTTTCTTGTCTAAAAAAGTCATGACACCAATAGATTAAGCAATAATTGTATTGTTTGAAGTGGCAGGTGCCCATGTTAGACACTAAATAGGTTGTCTTTTGTAGTATACTGATCTATGGTGGATTTTTTTTTTAATGTTTATTTTTGAGAGAGAGAGAAAGAAGAAGAAGAAGAAGAAGAAGAAGGAGAAGGAGAAGGAGAAGGAGAAGGAGACGGAGACGGAGAAGGAGATGGAGAAGGAGAAGAAGTAGGGGGAGGTGGAGGAGGAGGAGAGGCAGAGAGAGAGGGAGACACAGAATCAAGCGTAGGCTCCATGCTCCGAGTTGTCAGTGCAGAGCCCAATGTAAGGCTCCAACCCAAGAGCAGTGAGAAGATGATCTGAGCCAAAGTCAGACACTTAACCAAGTGAATCACCCATGCGCCCCAAGACCTTAATATAAATGACCTTCAAGACACCTCTGGAATGACTAAGAGAAGATGATGTGGAATGACCTAAAATTATCAGACTTTCTGATTACACATTTATTTGACTGGGGAGACTCAGAACCTCTGCTTTCCAACATGGCAATGACCTTAGATTTCCCTGTTTGGGCTTAGGACAAGATTGCTATTAACCTACCAAGGGACACAATGGCATGATTCACTGGGACTCCTCCAGTTTTCTGTGCCTGGAGGGCAGGACCAGGACTTTCCCATACTTTGCTTCTACTTACCGCTCACCATCCACACTCCATCACAACACCAGATATGCAAATAAGTGAATTTGAGAGAAGGAGATAGAAATGCCAGGGATATACACCAAGGAAATAGAACTTCCTGCATATATAAGAGAGACTCTAAATTTGCTTAGTGTCTCCATACTTCAATATATATATTTCTTATTCTTTTATACAGACAAAATAGTCTCTTCCTACCCTAGCTTGCCTGTAATATAGTCAAATCTGCCTTATAGAATTTCCAAAAATAATAGCTAATTATTAATTATCTGTTTCCACCTCTAGCCTGTCTTTGAGCTTTCTTACCTTTTTGTCCTGATTTATAAAGGAACAGATTTTATTGTGGCCACATGTGAAAGTTCAATACATTTCACTGCGTTTCATATTCTGTGTGTCATATAAATCTAACATATTTAAATAGGGAAATAGCAAAAAGAAAAGAGAATGGCATTGGACAGGATTTTATTCCACCTTTGTGCCATGCCTTATTCTCTTCTTCCAATCCAAGAGCCATTTTTGACCTGGCTGAAAGTTAAGATTTCCAAAGCTGTAAGCAATGTTATTAATTCTGAAAATGAGTCCTGACTTACCTGGTTTTCAATTAGTCCACAGGAACTGAGCTATTTTGGATTCTGTTCAGACTTGTAAACCCTTCACCGCAAACAGGGACAGCACACTGCTGGGATGACAACCAGCAGCTGAGGTTTTTTAGTTCACTAGGAAATGTTGTGAGTGAATGTATGGTGTATAAAGGCTCAATTTTTGATAATGGATGTGGCTTTCTGAGCTTTTAATTCCATGTTTAATTGGGCACAAAATTCAGGCTCTCAGATTTAGCATTGGTGCTGGCCAGAATAATCAAAAAAGTGGTGAAATGAATAGAAAGCCATGGGACTCCCAATTTCAATTCAATGGCACCGAGAAAGCCCTCAAGTTAAGTCCATGGTTTTAAAGTATATTTCTAATGACCAAAAAATTGTGAGAAATTGTCTTGATTAGGCTAAGTACCTTGCTGACATGGACTGATGTTAAATAATGAACAAGGAACTTTCTGACTCCAGTTCTTGAAAAAAAGCTGCCATGTTCCAAGACACCAAAGCCAGTCAGTTGTACACTCCAGCTTGACCTAGGTAGTAAGCAAAAGTGCCAGTGACAAGCTGCCTTCCTCCACCTTTGTCTCCACTTTGTAATACCAGTGTCATGATAGGGAGATGCAGACTGGCTGAAACACTCGTGCACTGTGCAGCTTCTTTATGATTAAACAAACAGAAATGCTATTTTGAAAAGGTCCCCCTGTCATGGTTTGAATACATGATCTTTGATAAACAATTTAGCATAAACCATTACTCAGTAACCACAATTTCCATGGAGAAACATAAAATGACTCATTTCATTAATTCCTGCTTCTATTGTAATTCTCTCCTTCTTGACATTCTTCCTCTAATAAGTGAGATATACTTACTTTTTATTTCCTAATAACTGTGTTGAAGTTTAAAGATTGTCTTCTCAGTATAACCTTGGATCTGCCACACCTGTTGTGATCTGTAGTTTTTTTTAATACTTTAACTGTTTGTAATAGTGAATACTATAACATGGGTCTTCACTAATTCATTTCTTCTTTAGGCCATTAATTTTTTTCAAGTGGGTGGGTTTTTTGTTTGTTTGTTTGTTTGTTTCCAAAAAGTTTAAGGGGTTTGGGCTGTCTTTTTAGTATTAATTTCAAACTGAGGTTTATCTTAGACAGAGAATAGGCTTCTAACCTCTCAATTCTTTCATTTGCTGAGGATTTCTTCTTTTAAACATTCTGTATATGTTTTAAAAAGGAAAGCATATCCCCTGTACTGTTGAGATGTCTGTGCACATCTCTCAGATAGAGCTTATTTGCATTGTTTATTCGTGTTATCCTGAGTGATTTTCAGGTTGCTTTAATCTTTCTGTTTCTAAGAGTTGGGTTACAGTTCCTCATTATGTAGATTTATTTATCCCTGCATCTTGGCTACCTTTTGCTTTCTATATTTTTTGGCAAAATTATTAGGTTCATGAATGTTTTATCACACATATGGATGTTACCTTTCTAAAAACCTGGCATATCTGTCTTTTCTCATATGAACACTTTTTTTTACCCTAACGTCTACTTTTGTCTGCTATGAATACAGCTATCAGCTTTCTCTGGGTTAGTACTAACCTGGGGTCTTTCCCAGCCCTTTATTTTCAACACTTCTGTGTCATTTTGGAGTAATATATAAGTCCTTTTGACTTGTTTTGTTTTTCAAAAAACACAAAGAGCTTTAAGACCCTTCAGTAATAAATCTAGCCTAAGGCTTGGAGATAAAGAGAACTGTCCTCAGAGTGAGGTTCTTCAAATACCTTCAACAACTTGAAAATCTATAGGAATTACGGAAACAAAATTAGTTCCCTCCTTTATTTGCCCATCTGGACTTGGGAGTTTTTGAAAGCTGGAGACGCTAGCTTATTTTCTTTCTTATCTTTCAAGGAAGTCCGGGAAAACAGCTCTGGGATGCTGAGTCCTAAAGATCATTTCCCCAATACGGAAGGCAATAATGGTGTAACAGCTCTCCACGCCCTTCAGGGAGTGTTATGTTTAGAAGAGAAAACATCCCTAAAAGCATTTGTGAGAGATGACTGAGTGTTTTTATCATCAGTGATAGGGACTTTCCCCCCATAAATATGTGGCATTCAATAACACAATCTCCCTTCCCAGCTACATGCACGCGTCCTTCAAAGCCACTCTCCCTCCAACCATGTGACCATTCAGCAGAGAAAAATCAGCCCGTTTACATAACAGCTGTTAGTGCGAGCGTTGACATATTACTTCAGGGCCTTCCGCCTATAATGGGTTTTTCAAATGTGTTGCCATGTTCAGTTGATTAGTTGTGGGTGATCTGAAATGTCAAACTATTAGCCTTGACAACTACTGCCAAGGTTACTATCTTCAGAAAATATCTTTTTAATAATATAACTGTTTGTAAGTGGAAAAGGTGATGCTCAAAATACAAAGTAACAATAAGTGTGGATTACCAAAGCACTGATGGCTTCAGTTTTTCATTCTCCTTGGTGATGCATGGTCTGGGGGCTTTTTTTTAATGAGCAAGCACCACTAGCACACCCCTAGGTTTCCAGGAGCTGCACAGATATGGATTTCAAGATAGGAAATAGAAGATAGGGATGAGAGGAAGACTGACAAAAATAGTTGGAGAGTTCCTTCAGCTCCTGTGGGTAAGATGTCAGAAAGTCACTTCAAAACCTGCTCACTTGGGTTTACAAACATAAGATTTCGTATAGAGGAGGACTTAAAGTCCAAATGTGTATATTTCAATCATCATGATGGTCTTGGCAGTCAGGAAAATTGGGAAGAGATCAAATTACTCATTGGCACCTTCTCATATTTGGTCCTCCATGCTCTCCCATACACCGTCACCAAAGGGCACCCACTGTTTTTACCAATGTCCTCCAAATATTCCTAATGCTAGTCGACTCTGTCCCAGAACTTTGCTCTACACATAAACTATACCTCACCACCTTCCATTTCTTCTGCTCCATTCTTATACCTGTCTGCATGACAGTTATTCCCAATAAGCAGGCGACTATATAATCTGTTTTCCAACTAAGTGAGACACTTTCAAGAATGAAAGGGGCACTCTAATATTACACTGGGATGTTGAGGTGGCTGGGACTCTACCAGACATACAGGATTGTGGCCCCCCAATAAAAGGTCAGCAATTGTCAATGTATTTGTCCCTCTTGGGAAAAATATTTCCATTATAATCCAGGCTTCCTGGAAATTACACTTCAGTCCAGAGATGTCTGGTAGGCTGGGGAATGCTGGTGGAACAAACCAACAAGCATCTAACTTTTATTATCAGAGAGGTATTGACACTTACTCAGTGAAAGAAATTGAAGTCCACGACCAGACTCACCACCACCAGGACTTCAAAGGTCAGTGCTGGGACTGACCCACATAATCAAAATTTCAGCAAAAGGGAAAAAGACACATATCATGCTGTTTTCATGTTAGCCGGCACTGAGAAATGGTGATGTTTTCTTTTTCTTGCTTTACACAGCAAAGCTAATTGAACTGTTCCACAGGAATCTGTATTATTCAGTGGGTGAAGTGGAGAAAGAATGCATACAGAAAGACACAGTGAAAGGGGCATTTTATAATGTATAAAAATATGAGAAATGATGCCTCTTTTCTGCATTATTTCATAGAACAGTGGCTCTAAAGATATAATGCCTTAATCCAAAATCAAATTAGTAGTGGAGACCTCAGGAACTATGTCAGGCTGGTGGGAAAGATATTTGGACAGGGGATCATTTTCTGTTATCATTTAAGGGACCCTAAAGAAGACTGTCAACTCTTCAAGAAAGGCTAAAACTGTGAAAAACACTCAAAGACAGTGATCTTTCAAATCTGTCACTGCCCCTTCCCTTCCCAGAATACTTGGACATGTAGAAAAGTGACATAATTTTTTTTTCCTGTAAGATATATGCAAATTTCAAAATGTGGTTTATTTAATCATCTCAATATAAAATTGTGACTAATTAAAAAATTTAATAGCTATAGATTCTGAAGTTTGTTACAGATTGTAGTTAAAACAGGAACATGGATAGAATTTGAAGAAATATTGAGTTACACTGAATAAAGTCCAAAGATCACCAAACAAACTGCAAGAGAGCTATAATTTTAAAAATGTGTTTTTGTTACTTGTTCCTAAGCAGGGATCTTGACTTCATTTTGTTGAAAATAGTTTCTAAATAATGTTTTAAATGCATGAAATACATAGAATTACAAGGGGAACCAATACCTTGCAATAGTTATTAATGTATTTAAAAAACAAATGTGTGATATGGCATGTGCATACTTCTTTATTACTGCATTAAATAATAGGATATAGTGACAAATTCAGTTATGTCCATAATTTTCAGGTAGCAATGAGCACAAATGTTGGTTTGATATCTCTGCAACAACCACAATGTGATGTGAAAATGTCTGATATCTATTGGTGACAAAGTCACAGACACTGTTGATACTATTGCAGTTTGTCATCTACATTCATAATTAAAGAAAATGCTAAATTTCAGTCACAGGTTTGTGAAAATAGTGACATAATTTTTTCCCCTGCATTCAGGTTCACAGATTCTCTGAATCCCAGCCAGGGACCTCTCTCTTCAAGGGCCTGTAGGCCCCAGGTTAAAAACCAATGCAGTTCTTGTAAGGTAACATTTATGGAGCTAATGGCCCGCTTTTATTTATTTTTTGAATTTTATTTATGTATTTTGAGAAAGACAGAAACAGCACAAGTGGGGGAGGGGCAGAGAGAGAGAATCCCAAGCAGGCTCTGCTTTGCCAGCAGCAGAGACCAATAAGGGGCTTGAACCCATGAAGCCACGATATCATGACCTGAGCCAAAGCTAAGAGTCAGATGCTTAAATGACTGAGCCATATAGGTGCCCCTGGCCTGCCTTTATTTTTAAAGAAGGCACCAGGCACACCAGGCACTGTTTGTTCCATGACACAAGTGTAAGCCCTTCTCACTAAGGCCCATGAAGCCCATCTTGGAAACACTGCCCTACCCAGCCTCCATCCCCCAATGGGGCAACAGTGCCCAATCACAGATGTTGACTACACTTCCCCATGGCATACCAATTTCACCAATTGGAAATCTCTGGAAAGTTTAATCATTCCATCATGGCAGTGAAGTAAAACAACATTCTTCACATATATAGTTCTTCTGGAATAACTGTTGAGCCTGGAAATTTCAAAATTTCTCAACTCTTGATCAGAAGCTCTGACAGAAAAGTCTTTTTGGCTGCTGAGTTTCTGAAAAAGAAAAAAATGGCCTTTTCAAAAAACTTAATTTCACTGAGTCTCAGTTTCCACAGAAGTAAAAACTAAATAGTAGCCATATCCCTGAGTGGCACTGGTGGATGAAAGGAATCCAGGAGATGATGCACAGACTCAGAAGGGTGCCTTAAACATAGTGGCCAGTAAAGCAAGTGCCATTCTTCCTCCCTCCAAAACACAATCATCCCTGCCACCTCCCTTTTTGTTAGGTGGCTCCTTCTAGAAACAGTACCATTGTCAATTTCCTCTTCTGAAAAATGCTGTGCTCTGCTCTTGAGATATTTTATAAAAATATTAATTTGAAAACATAGCTTTAGGGGCACCTGGGTGGCTCAGTCATTTTATCGCCTGATTCTTGATTTCAACTCAGGTCAAGATCTTACAGTTCATGGGTTCAAGCCTCATGTTGGAGCCTGCTTGGGATTCTCTCTCTCCCTCTCTCTCTCTCTCTGCCCCTCCCCTGCTCACACACATGCGTGCATATGCACATGAATGCTTTTACTTTCTCTGTCTCTCAAAAATAAACAAACATTAAAAAAAACAGAAAACATTTTTATAGCAATGCCAACTTCCCAGCAAGGAATAAAGGCTAAGTTTCTGGCACAGAGAAAGAATCCCAAATATACAGGAGAGGGGGAATCAAAGTAAGTGACTGATAAGAAACAAAAAGATTCTGTTGGTGGTCCAGTAACGAAATCACAAGGAGATAAATCAGGGTTCTCAACACTGAACTAATTGGTGATTATTCTGTTCTTCATAGGAACAGTGCTATTGATTCAAATATCACAGTGCTGTGTAAACTGCTGTGTTTTCTTTTATTATCATTATTTTTGAGAGAGGGAGAGAGAAAGTGATGGAGAGGGGCAGAAAGAGAATCTTAAACAGGCTCTACGCTTAGCACAAGCCCAATGCGGGGCTTGATCCCATGAACCTGAGATCATGACATGAGCCGAAATCAAGAGTCAGATGTTCAACAGACTGACCCACGCAGGCACCCCTTCTTTTTTTTTATTTTTAGTCTGGCAAAATTGATTCCTTGAAACATTGTACACCTGAAAGCTAATATAAGATTGTATGGAATTTTAAAAATAAATAAATAAATACAATTTTTGAATCTATTATTATTGTGAGAGGTGGTAGCATTGCAACAGAAAAAACTTCGTAAAAAGGTGAAAAATGATAAGCATTTTCATCAGAGAGTTAATTTTGACAATGAGGACACACATCTTCCAGAGAAGCTTTGAGTTTCTTGAGCTACCTACTCTCCTTCCCCCAAATTGTGATCTCATACATAATTTTCCCCATAGAAATGCTAATGTCAGGTGAAAATCTAACTTTGGGATCCTGGAGTTTCCACTAACAGCCAACGTGCTTGCCCTACAATGCTACCAAAGAAAGGATTCCCTTCTAGATTTTCAGAGTGAGGGATTCATTTTAAAAATCACCTATATATGCTGAGATAAGCATTCAGGACATGGCTATTGTTTTTTCCTATCTATTAAGTCAGGTTTACTTATGTAGAACAAGTTAATGAAATTGAGGCTTTTTAAATTAACATTCTAGTTGCCTTTAGTTTGGCTTACTGTGATGTTAACAGCTGTTTCTAGGAGAGTGAAGTTTAGTATTTAATTTACCCAGAATCCTCTCAACCCACTGAAGAAAAATGACATATATTTTCTTTATATGCTGAACTTTTACCATCTTACCATTAGTGATAAAATATATCCCACCCGCATCTAGAAAATGAGTCAAAAATCAATGAAAGAAAGATCAAGATCATTAATACCATGTAACGACCATTCTACTTCAGTTGGTAGGTGGTTACTTATCGCCTTCCAACCTCTTAACTTTTCTATAAGCACTGAGATATAAATGAGAAAGAAAATTCAATAAGAATATACTCCTAGTTACCATTTATTGAGTATTTATTACATGCCAGGTGCTACTGCTCACACTGATTTCTCATTCCCCCTCCAGGAGGTAAGTATTTCCATTTTAGACACGAGGAGGCTTAGATTCATAGAAGTGAGGGAATTCTAACTTCCACAGCTGGTAAGTGGCAGAGCTAGGGTTAGAACCCATGCTCTTGACCATGGAACCTCATATAACCTCTGCCTTAAAGAAATGTATACACAACCTGGGGAATAAAACTCTATGTGCACACAGGCTGGTTGTGTAACCCACCTGGAAAACACTCAGAGGGCCATCTGGAGGTATAGAAAATAGGTTGGCTTTGTAATAAACAGATCTGTTTATGGCTCAACTACTAGAAGCACCTCAGCAGGATTTTAAAACCCAAGTTTCTAACATTCTGCCAAGTCCCAGTCAGAGGTAACCTGATGTTCATATTTGAATTGTACTAATTTAGTGGGGACAACTTTTTCCATTTAGACCACAGCAAATAAGCTTTAAAAACTTCAAAAGTGGTGGGGCATCTGGGTTGCTCAGTAGCTTAAGCATTTGACCCTTGATTTTGCCTCAGGTCATGATCCCAGGTTTGTGGGATGGAACCCTGCATCGGGCTCTACATTGAGCATGGAGCCTGTTGGGGCTTCTTTCTCCCTCTCTCTCTGCTCCCCCACTCCCCCATAAATAAATAAACTTAAAAAAAACCTTCAAAAGTAACAATGTTCCTTCCTTTTATATTCAGATTGACTTCTAAAGGTATTCTAGAGAATCACTCAATAATAACTATTAAAGCATCTTGATGAAAAGATAATGGTATATGCATTGGGTATCTTTTTGTGTGCCTTGGGAAACCTGAAGGTATGGAAAGGCTAATAACATTATCTAGGGTTTAACATCAAATCAGATGAAATTATAGGTGTTAAAGAGGTTTGTGGGAGTGAAGAGCACTATCCAAATATAGAGCATTATTATGAAGAATGTTGGTGCCCCATGATGTCTTAACCACCACACTCTAAGTACATTTTGCTAATTCTAACCTAAGACATCCTACTCTAAGTCTGATTTTTAAATTTCATTCATTTATTCAACAAATACTCATATGCTTGATACCATGCTCTTTATCTAGGAGGCAGAGGGTACAGTGGAAAGGAGAGAGAAAGCAGCAGAAACTGGCTTTTCTAAGTGCTAGTGTAAATTAGAATTCAGGGCATTAGGAATTATATACTGAGGAACATGTTGAGCTGAGAAACACTGGCTCAAATTTGAATTCAATAAATGGGTATTGATTCATTGATGGGCTGAACCAGATTCCCGGGGGCAAGTTGGGAGAGCTAGCTAATTTTAAAAGATGTGAGATGAAGTAGTGACTATAAATCACTGGTAGGTTTCTACAGCAAGGTATCAAGGGGCATAAATAGTTTATAAAAAATATTTTTTGCCAAATAATTTCTTTAACTCTTCCTGGGCAAATGTCTATGTGGTCATAGACACACAGCCAGTTTTTCCTTTCTAAGAATTTGAATGAGTTTTGTTTTGGTTTGTTTTAAAGTGTGACCCACCTCTATTTCATCACTCAGCCAGCAACGTAGGATGGTAGGATCAGCTCTCTTTACTTGGAGACTGAACTCATCCTGGAAAGGCTTGGCCTCTCCTCACAGCCACAGAGCCCATCCAAGCTCCAACATCTCCACCTTCAGGAAATAATGCAAAACTCACCTCAGTGCCCAGTCCTTTTTGGATATAGGACCAAATAGCACACCCTATAGCAACCTCATCTGCAATTCCTTTTTCATTTCTTCCATCCCCAACCCCTCAGCTCTCTCCCCATAAAAACAGCTTGATTCTTAAGGCTGGTCTCAGGCCATTTGCTTCCCCTAGACATCAGAAAACAACATTAAGAAGAAATTCTCTGAAGAGCAGGCATCTTTTAAGGGTCTTTCCAGACCATGCAGCCGACACTCAATACCTGATTCAGAGCCAAATCTCCAACCGCAATTCTGGAGGAAAAAATAGAGCAATAATAAAGATTCGAGGATTCCACACGTTTGTCTCTCCTCATCTAAAGTGTTGGCTAGAGATTCAGAGAATCATGAAGTTAACAGTTGAATAATCTCAGAAGAGCTCAGGCCAGCGCTGAGGTATTCCAACAATGCACATTTCCTTTTCTACTGGCTTTAGCTTAAATGAGTGAGGGATTGTACTGTGACACACTTTCAGTAAACTCCACCAACATCAGAGAACAAGGATTACCCAAGTCATGGTCACAGTGCTTGTGGGGTGCTATATCTACTCCAAGGGGTTATTCTAGACCAATGCTGTCCAACAGAACATCTGTGATGATGGAAATGTTCTTTATCGGTGCTGTGCACTGCAGTAGTCTCTGAGAACATGTGGTCCTTGGAGCACTTGAAATGCGGCTAGTGGGACTGAGCAACTGAATTTCTCATTCTCTTTCATTTTAATTAATTTAAATCTCAGTAGCCTTGTGCAAAGATACAGACTGAATCAGGAGTTTGCCATGGGAGACTGGGATGGTTTTCACCAGCTGTGTCTGAAACAAACTGCTTCTTTCCTGCCTTCTCTCAGCTTCTATATGCTAATACATTTCTCATTTTCATTTTCCCACACTGACATACTTTATAAACACCCTCTCACCCTACTAAAAACCAATCTGAACAGAAGTAGGCAAACATCACAGAGAGAACCTTGGGGTCCACAGTTAAAGTCTTTTCAGGAGCTACATTTTGTTTCCACGTCTTCTGTATTATCTAACTAGAATCAAGCTACCTAACATTTCATGACATAACTTGTCATTTGGCCTCTGTTGTCCAGGTGGAATGATTTCCAGTAGCTCTGCAGCCAGGAGCCCTATTGGGAACATAGATATAGTGCTTACCCATGGTTTCCTCCTTCAACGAAGTTCCCACAGCCCCTCCTAGACCTGATGAATCAGAATATGCAGAGGTAGATACCCCAAATCTTTCAATTTGATGAGCTCTCTGGTGCCACAAGTCACCACACACTTGCACTTGGGTCAACCTTTGGGAAGTCCTGGCCCATACAACATTGAGCATGAAATCATCAACAGAGATGGCCTTCCCACTCCATCTGCAGAGGGATTGAGCAGAAAGGAATTTCAGTGGTGTCATATAGGATATGTTGTGGCTCCAGAGAAGAATACCGTATTCAGTTTAAGCTGTTATCAGGAAGAAGTTCTTTCTTTCCTACAGAATTAGGGATGTCCACCCTTCTATTGAGGTGTGGCAGAAAATACTCAGTGCCCAAGTTAGAAGGTGTGAGAAAGCAGGCTGCCATACTGGCTGCCATTCCCAGGGTCTCCAGTAGAGTGGAAAACTAACTGTGCATAGGAGATTGAGAGCAAGGGCAGGACAAAATGAGAATGGCACTAACCCTCTGAGGACATCAGGAGAAGAGGAATTCCTGCCCAGCCTCTGCAATATCAGCAATTCTTTTGTGAGAAGAAACTAGTAGTTGACATCAAGGTCTTTTAGTTGGTTATATTTCCAGTTTAGTTTCTGTATGGTAAAAGGCACATTGTTGTAATTCTCTGGGTGTGGGTCCAATCATTGTCATGCCCATTTGTCTTCTTCCTGGAAACTAGAAGTTAATGAACCTTGTAAAAGGGTGTCATGTGTAGCCACCAGGATTGAATGAGCCATGTGCGATTGTATAGTCAGGATTCTGGAGAGCAGAGCAAACCAGGCAAGTGACTGCCCACACAGAACAGTGCCTTACTTAGGCTTGTTTCTATCAGGTCATTTGAAGACATAATATTAAAATGTTGAGAACTATATACCAAAAGATGGTGCCTTTAGTTTTGAATGTGTCTTTTCCCTCCTTTCCATTATACTTCTATGCCAAAGACTAACATATTTGCCCAAACTGTGCTGGCTCCATCTTTTCCCTCCTCTTTAAGAAATCTCTTGAGTGGTGAGAGTTTTCTAGTGTGGATAAGGAGAAAATGCATAACACATTTGGGGTAGGTAAGGGAGCCAAAACACTGATTAGGTGAGGCAATGCTTTAAGCCATGACTATTTGTCTTAGATTTTCTTTGGTGTGAAAAAATTGAGGCTGAAATCAACACGTGTCACTTCCCTTGAATGTGGGTAGATATTAGAGGCTCAATCTCCAGATCCCATCGAGTGCCCTATAACTCAAGGACTTTCTCTTTATTCCTCCACTAGAAATTTATTGGGGTTTCCTGAAACCCAAAAGGGCTTCCTTTTCCCTGTGACTCTGACCTCTTGATGAAGTTGGCCGCATGAGAGACGGAGATGTGGGCAAAACTGATGAGACACATGTACTGTTCACTCACCGACCGCACACTAACATGCTCATAGTGATTCCATGCACTCTTGTTTTCTGCTGTTGAACATTTCTGTTCCTGCTGTATTATGCTTCTACGCCTCTGTTATTAGATGCATCTGCTCAGACAAGTTTGCTATCGTTTATCTCACTTACAGTAACATTGAGGACACCATTAATGTTGCTGACAATTGCCCAGCTCCATGAAGATGCCTTAATAGTTTTGAAGGAAAGTCCCCCAAGTTACAGTGTGCAGGGGAGAGAGTTCACACCAGTCTATAAACATGAAGATCCTAAAGCACTGTACTGCATTCTTTTTTATTCTTTTTCCCTGGAGTAGGTTAAACCTCTTGAATTAAGATCTATGCTCAGATGCCAATGGGAATGGAGTGTGTACAGAAACTGATACGTTTACTTGAATGTGTTTATTGCTTAAGTATCATTTCTACCTTTATCTCTTTCATTGTCTTTTTGAGCTTTCAGAAAAGAATCTGGTATTTATGATTATTTTATAATTTCCCCCAAATGTGTGGGATGAGTCTTCTGGGAGCCGTAACAAGTTTTTTCTTTCTTTCTTTTAAGTTAGTGCTCTGGTCAATTTGTCTTTTTTTAATCCCCCTCTGGGCAATTTGTAACATAATGGTTCTGGAAGCTTTAGTTGATTTCTGATTTTTTAAAAACAATTAAGAGATGCTACATAATGGCCTTTAGTCCCAATAGTAAAAAGAACTTGCATTGCTTTCTAGGATTCTAAGCCCACATACAGACTGATACCACTGCCATTCCCTCCTGAATCATGAAGGCAGGAGAGAATTGCAGTCAATGGTAGAATTATAAGCAGGGTTTCTACCTCTGCCATGACTCTGCATTTGTGTGCCCCCTGCTGGCTTAGTTTATGGTGACAGCTGTTAGGAATTTGGTCTTGTTTTAATATTTAACTGAGGCTCCAAGCAGGATGCTTGAGCATAGGGGAGGTAGCAGGGTGTGTGTGTGTGTGTGTGTGTGTGTGAAAGAGAGAGAGAGAGAGGGAGAGAGAGATTTAGTCCAGCTCCCCCATTTTCATCAGCTCCTCCATTTTTAAAAAATATAGGCAACTGGCATTTCCTCAAACTTCTATAAGGTGTTATACAAATGCATACCCAAGACCCCTACTTCCACCACTGCCACTTACAGCCATATGACTTTTTCTAGATGGAAACTGTGAACCACCACCCCACTTACAATATATGGAAAATTTCTGCTTAACTGCATAGTTATATGCAATGGAAATGTTACCAAATGGTGACTCTGAAATTACCACGTGCCTCCAAAACGTGGCTCATTTTCCAAAGTAGCCACACTCTGGTAACCAGCCAATTCCCTGAATATGAACATCCTACCTCTAGGTAATTGGCTGAAACCCAAGCAGTGTTCATCTCTGGATTCCCACACTCCTGGGCACATTTGAAGTATGGAGGGACTGACCTGGCAGGCATACACTGGAATCAGACATTAAGTCAATGCTCCTATGGAGCTGAGGCCTCAGGGTGCCGCAATAGGAAAATAGAAACTCCTTGGATTGGTGTAGCTCCATTGAAGCAGCAGTGCCCAATGCAGTCGCAGCAAGGGCCTGGGTTGCTGTGACCTTCTACATCTCCACGGTGGCCACACCCGAGTCCATGCCACCACTATGTGTCCTGCATCCTAATAACAGCCTCACAACTGCTCTCTCCATTTCCATTTGTCCTCCTGGCAACCTGCAATTCCACTCTGAGTCAGAGTGTTCCTCAAAACTCTCAAACCAATCATTTCATTCTTTGAATTAAAACTTTTCAAAGCTTTCCATTGCTTTTAGGATAAAGACTAAAATCCCCAACCCATAGCTTACAAGGATAGTGGAGCCTCATATTTATCTTTCCAATCAATCTCAAATCCAAAGAGCCTCCTCTGTTTGCATTACTTATTTCGTGAGTGCATCTATCGTTAGATTCTAAGGTCCATAAGGGCAGGGTCAGAAATAGTCACTATATCCACAGTATCTACTTCAGAGCCTGGTATCAAGTAGGTTATCAATAATTATAACTACTTCCTGCATAACTAAAAGAACAACTCAGGTGGTGTCATGCATAATTTTGTCAGCATGGAGGCAGTGCCAAGAACAAGTAGCACCAGCCCCTTTGGGACTTACGTACAGCAAAGAGCTGCCTTGGCAGGAACGCTGGTGACAGCAGCCAGCCTTCCTACTTTTGTGGCTTTATTGGCAGCAAAATAATCAGCCACAGACACCGCCAAGTGAGGTCAGAGCAGGAATGGAGAAAGATGGCGGGCACCAAGCTTTAGCTGGGAGAACTTGACGGTGAGCAGGGCTTAGGCACCTCTTGGCCGTGTGTGGAGAAATGTAGGGAGGAATGGAGTTCCAGAAATTTCCCTGGCAAGGGCTAGAGTTCCAAGAAATATGCTTTCTCTTCTCATTATCTCTTGCCAAGATTTTAGGAGTGGGCACATCAAGTTACCAAGCAACAGGTATCTTTCTGGTACTAGAACATAGGGAGAGGAGTACAACAGTTAAGAGAATGAACAACAAAGGACCAATGAGCTTCAAGGGTTTCAGTCAATGTTGATGTATGGGATTCTACCACAAAAGCCTGCTCTGAGTGGCTGAGATGTTGTTTCAATTGATTGCACCTCCTCTAGTAACATATCAGAGGCATAAAAATGCTCACAACTTCAAAATGTGGTTTAACTGTATCTCAATCCTCTTTATAACCTATGTTTCTGGGACATCATAGAGTCTTCTAAATGTATTTTTCTTAGAGATCCTTTGTCATTTAAATATCACATCAACTTGAGGGGCAGAGGTATCTTTGGTTTACCTCACATATTTCATGGCAGCTGCAATAAGTCGTTTGAGCCCTTAGGAACCTTGTAAGAGTCAAATGTACACTGTTATGTCACATTAAACTTGTTCTTCTTTCCTAGAGAGTTTAGTAAGATTCTCTATGGCATAATCAGAGACAACAGAGAGAGACTAATCTGGGGTCCTCCAACTGACCTGCTCCAAACATCACCAGTGTAGACACTAGAAACTACCATCTCACCCATCTCACTGCCCCTAGCACTTCCCTATGTGATCCACTGTGAATGAGGTCTGCTGGAGCTTTTCTTTCCTCTACTTGGCAAGAATGACAGCCTCTGTTGCATCTCCTGTATTATCCAGAGTCTCTTAAGAAGAGAAGCCACCCCTCTCACCCTGCTTCCAATTCCAGTGATATTCCAAAATAGCATGAGTCCTGAAGTGTGCTCTAGGCACCAAAGGTCCAGTTAACTGCACAGAGAGAGAACTCCAGATGACCAAAGGCTCTAATTTCTTGCACCAATCTAACCAAATTATTTAAGAGAAAAACCGAAAGTGAATCAAAAGATGAACAATGTGGGGTGCCTGGGTGGCTCAGGTTGGTTGAGCATCCGACTTCAGCTAAGGTCATAGTCTCACAGTTCATGAGTTCCAGCCCTTCATTGGGCTCTGTGCTGACAGCTTGGAGCCTGAAGCCTGCTTCAGATTCTGTATCTCTCTTACTCTGTTCCCTCCCCCACTTGTACTCTGGGTCTCTCTCTCTCTCTCTCAAAAATAAACATTAAAATTTTTTTTAAAAAGGTAAGCAATGTAAAGGTCTTTCCAAGCCTGGGAAGGAGGGCTCAGTATACTCTGAGTGTCATATTGCTATTATTTCTTTTAAAAGTACCTCATGTAAAATATTGGTAATAATAATTTATAAACAGTATAAATGTTTTTATAAGTAAATTTATCTGTACTGATATATTTATATATAAATATTTTATACATATATAAAGTGATTTACAAAACATTATAAATATTCCCTTAGAACATCAAGCTCAACATGTTGAAACGCTTTCATTACCTAACCCTTCCAAACACAGTCTACCCTCAACTGTCTGATTTCGGTCAATGGTGTGACCCATCTCTCAACAAGATTGGAAATTACATTTTATTTGTTTCTTGTCTCCTTCATCCCACTGGTCCTGTGGATGATTTCTCCACATCTCACTCACATCCATCTCCTCTTTTTCATTCCCATTGCCATCTTCTGGGAATGCATTAAAATCCATCCAAACAGATCTTATAGAATTCAGTTCTTTATTCTAGCAACTTGTCTGTATAAAACCACTAGATTAATGCAGTGTAGTTCCTCTAAGGTTTGGTCAGGTTCCCTGTTCAAAAACTTTCAATAATACCTCATTGTTGACTTAATAAACTCCAATCCTTTTCCAGATTGGGATTGCAAGACTCTCTGCAGAATGGTCACAACCTGTTTTTCTAATTCTTATATTCTAAATGAATCTCTTTACCCCCCCCCCCATTTATAAGCATTTCCCTTTGTAGTCCTATCTCCCCCTGATGGTAGACACCATGTTGCAACTGAGAGCACTTATGATTGAGCACCTCTAGATACCTCTTGGACAGGGGTTCTTTAAGTCTTACTAAAGTAACCATTTCTTCAAGCAACTCCCCTATTGTCTCAGCATGAATTTCTTGCTTTCATTGGTTTTCCTCATATTCCTCAGTGGTACCCTCTGATGGTCTTTGTGCACCTGCTTCTCTTCTTAGAGAGTAGTCACCTTCACAGTTAGAGGCTACATTTTTGTATGTTTCCACCACCACTGCCCACAGCATCTTATTCGGGAGGCACTCATCGTCTTAATAATTGTTTGCTGAAGGGAAAAATAGTCACTAGGTGATGCTCTCTGGCTTGAATGTCTTCTTTTCATCCCAAAAGCAAACAAAAGGGCACACCTACAAATGGCAATGCCATCCACACAATGGCAGGTACACATCTCAGTCCACAAATGCCCCTATGGACTGAACTAAGATGACCTTACCAGGAAATTGAAAGAGATATATTTCTTTTCTCATTTTTCCCCATCTAAGAAGCTAAGTGACAAAAAGCAAGGATAGGAACAAGTGGTTTTCTAAGCTAATGAAGAAGAGGAGTTATAGATTGCCATGGTCAGAGTCAAAAGGAAGCTCAGGTGGGAAAAACATTGACTACCATCATTTAAGAATTATTCTACCTATTTCAGAGAGTTCTTATTCAAAATGGCTCTTGTGGACATAATCCTGCTTTTATTTCCTTTGGTGAAAAATACTTTAAAGTATTTTTGTAAAAATTGTTTGTAAAAATGTTTTGTTAAAAGGCCAACAAATACTTGGCTTTTATTCCCTTTGGTTATAAAAATAGTAATAGTGAACCAGAAACCATAATTCAGAGCAGATATTTTTTTCCAGCAGGAAATCCTTTTTCCTAACATAAGTCCACTGGAAAAAAATTCCATATGTTTAGCAGCCTTTGCCTTGACTCATAGTTTCCATTTCTGCTGCTGTTAACACTGATTTTCAGGAATTCTTTCACTACATGGAGGACAGAACCATATTTTAAATGTGGTGCTTGAATCCACAGTCACTCTTACTTCATAAGGGTGATGATTCCACCATCCTGTCCTGTAATGGCCAGGATGCACACCTGGAAGGAGCCACCTAGTTCTGGAATGTCAAGACCCACTTGGAAGAGCCAGTATTGATGTAGCAGCAGTTCTTGTGGATGAATCATCTCTGCCTGCCTCCCTGCCCCTCCTGATCTGAAGGGTGATGGACATTTAGATCAAACCCAAGGAAATGAGTTTTTGTTCTCTCCCCATCTTTCACTTCCTCCTTGGTTTTTCCTGCAATAGAAATCTCAACTAGGATTTCTACTAATTTAAAAACTCTCAAGACAAGATGAAAACTCAGAGATTTCTTAGTTCATTTCTTGCCCCTTGGTCCAATTGCTCTTAATCCATCTGACAGGTGGTTCTGTGGACAGCTATGAAAGATATCCATGGACACAAACAGTAACATTCCCCTATTTTTTTGGTCTTATTTCTATAGTCTGTTTAGTCTTATTTCTGATCTGAGCCCTTAATAACCCTTGATATTTGCTTGTTTGACTGTCTTCATCTTTTGGCACTTAAGTTCCATGAAAGCAGTACTTTCTCTCAGCCACCACTGTCTCCTTAGCACCTAGAACAGTGTCTAACACACAGTAGGTTCTCAATCAAAACTTGCTGACTGATTGTGATTAAAGAATGAAGCATCAGTTTTTCCAATATTTTCACACAAGATAGGGAACTATGCAAAATGATTGAACTAAGTACAAAGTTATCTATCTATCTATCTATCTATCATCATCTATTTAACTAGAGACAGGCAAGCAGAATATGAGAAAAATTGAGATAGATCTGTGCCAGCTGTGAGGACTAATCAAAGTCAATCTGCAAAAAAGAAACCCACCCATCCAGAAATAGCCTTTGGACCTGTGTTTTTCCAACTTTTGTGTGCACTGGAATCCCCTGGAGGTCTTGTTAGAATGCAAATTCTGATTTAGGATGTGTTTCAGGGAGTGCCCCAAATTCTGCATTTGTATCAAGGTCATGTAGTATGCCAATGCCATTGGTCTGTGAACCATGTTTTGAGTAGTGAGACTGTAGCTGTTGATAACCAAATGGTGTTTAAAGTAATTGAATCTTTTATTTTATCTTGAGAACAGAAGGCTGACCAGATAACAAAGTTGATAATTTTTTTCTTTTTCTTTTGCCAGATATACTAACTCCAGAAAGTACAGAACCATATAATCACAACAGAAATTATTCCAAATACAGAAATAAGCAGATTGGTAGTTGTCAGGCTGCTTAATACACTGGGAAAAAATAGGATTTAAAAATTATATGAAAGCAATTTCATGCCCATTAGACATTTTAACCTGTTTCTTTATGACCATTGATGTAAAACAAATATACTCAGATTGATCCGGAAGGGAATCTTGAGTCTTCATACATATTATTTCATTGCTTCACAGATTGGAAGAAGAAGAGAAAAGTGATTCATACACGAAGAGTGATTGTCCTTCAAATCCACTCCACACAGAGATTTTCCAGTTCCTTTGCTGGTGCAGCCCATGCACCATTTGGCCTCTTTGTGGGGAAATATAAGATGTATTCTTCCTTTAAACTATTTACTATGGCTAAAATGATATTTGGCCCTCCAGATGTTGATACAACAGAGAGCTAAAGAGAGAGAGACAAAAGGAGAACAGTTCGGCATCAGAGACACTGAGAGCTCCATTCATTGGAAAAGACCCGCTGACTTCCACGTTCAGCCCTGGTATTTATTCTAGTCACCGGACTGTTGAAGCCACTGCCCCACTACTGTATGATCCTGGCTGGAGAAATCAGAACAGATTTCTGGTACCCTTTGGGGTGTTCACCCCTTGTGAGGCCACAGAAGGGACACTTGTCCGAGGTCACTCAAAGCTCTGTCTTACTTTGGAGCCAGACCCCTCTGACTGCCAGGGCCTTATTTCCTTTCCCTGCCCAGCCCCATTTTCTGAGACACAGGGATCTTCAATCTCCTGGTGTCTTGAAAACTCAGATGGAGGCTCCAGAAAGACAAAAACAAATATAAAACCGCTTCTGGCTTCCCTCTCTGGAGCCCTGTGTTCAGGGCAAAGGAAGTTATTTTGTCAAAGCTCACTTATCAGTTTGCCCATCTGGCAGGTGGAAATTAAACACAGGCTAGCGTCTTCTGAGAAAATGAAAGTGGACTCAAATTCCTCTCTTGATAAATATAGCCCATCATTGGATGTGGGGTTATTGCTCTCCGTTTTCTGGCCACCAATATCCAAACTGTTCCACACATAGTCACATGCTCATAACCCTGCACACACTCACCCTTGCAACACACACATCTCTTCCTCCATTCATACACTTATACCCTTGCACATGCTTATCTCTGCTCACACTCACTCACATGCAACACACGCACCTCTGCACACTCATGCACACTTGCATCCCTGCACACACATCTGCTTACACTCACATACACCCTTGCACACATATCCCTTACACACACTCTCACTTTCACACATACCCTGTGCACACACCACAGACTTTCAAATCCAGTAATGTCCAACCAGGTGCCCCAACACAAAAATGCCCCATCTGGTTCCCTACTTCTGTCTGCTGTTTTCATATTTAAGACCACACAGTGGGCCTTCCTAGGATGGAAACTTAAAAGTCCTAGGAGCATTTTTTTAATGCTTATTTACTTATTTTGAGAGAGAGAGAGAGACCTTATGAATGTGTGCACAAGTGGGGAGGGGTAGAGGAGAGGGAGAGAGAGAGAATCCCAAGCAGGATGTCAGCACAGAGCCCAACATGGGGCTTAAACTCACCAACCATGAGATCATGACCTGAGCTGCAATCAAGAGCCAAATACTTAACTGATGGAGCCACCCAGGTGCCTCAAGTACTAAGAAAGTTTTTAAACAGTTTCACAGTTCTGCATCTCCTATGCTACTTTGGATTCTGTTTGCCCTCAAGAGTCTTGCCCCACCTGGATCTCAAGTTCACCTACTTGTACCCACATCTCTTCCCCTTGTGCTACCTCCTTTTTGGTAACTTTCATATTAAGGGAACATTGTCTCTCTCTTGCTCTTCCCATGGACTGGCATCCTGTCTCTGCAGCTGGCAGATGTCCCTGCTGACCCCTGCCTGGGTGTCTAAATAGTGTCTGCCTGCACGGGCTGCCTCTATGTGCACATCAGTCCCTATCATCTGGGCCACAGTCACCCCTTGATGGACATCCCCCAACCCCACTGGTTGCCTGGGTGACTGCTAGTTGCCTAGCATAGTATTTTACCAGCCAGATGGGCTTCCTGTCATTGGCAATCCTGGGTCTGTCACTACCCTTCAACACCTGGGCCACCAGGTTCCATCTCCCAGGCCACCCCAACCCCCCCCATTCTGGCATCCATCTCTGTCAGGAGATAAAATCCTTATATAAATAACAATAGGAGAACCCGTTCTAACAACCTGCTCAGTATAATAACACTGCTGTATTATTTGAATCAAAGGACATCACCTACCAAGAAATGGATCACAAAAGGTGCCCCTGCATCTTCTTTTGTAATCTGTAATTCTTTCCTCAGATGTTCGACAACAACTGAGCTCAGAGGCTTCACATGACAAAGTAGATGTTACAAAAGGCACACAAGGCATTCCTAAGGAAATAAAAAAAGAGCTTCTTTAAACAAATTAAGAAAATGTTTTGTCAGTCCAGTAATGGTCAAAGAAGCAGCACCCAATACTAAAATTATGTCATATCACAAAATAGAAATTAGCCACTGGAAATAAAGTTTTAATTGAAGAACGGTTTATACAGATATATTTACAAGATAGAAAAACAAAGCTGGCAGTAGCTTCTGCTAGAATACATTTGATTTGATTTGCTGATCTGCTACTGTGAATCTGAGCTCTTTTCTGAAGCAGGATTGTCTGAAGATTCTAAATAACCCTTCTGAATCCACACTTTGGCTTTTAACCACGAAAATGACAAGTTCAGGTTCCTGGCAAGATAGGCATGGATTTAGATCAGAAAGGAAGTGGCTTATTTGGAGAGAAGGAAGGAAGGCAGATGACTACCCACTGCAGGAACATGGAGAGAAGAAAAACTGAAGGAGGGAAATGGGGGAAAGAGACAGGGAGAGACTCACCATTTAATGACTTTAGGGGCTTTCCACTCCCTGATTCCTCCCCTCAAGGCTGGGAGGTCACTGAATACATCTGTCACATATCAGAGAATAAATAGCATCCCTGTGGGGGCAAGGAGCTCACACTGTTAAGGCATTTTACATTGAAAAAAATCATAAGTGTACATTCTGATGTGAAATGCTGCAATATTTCTAGAATGGTTAAAGAAACTAATACACTAAAAATCATTTGGGTACTTAAAACAAAACACTCTAAACTCCCCAGTCCTGGCTGGCAGTGCTCACAGGCAAACAAGCCAGGTAGAACTAACTGCATTGTCAACTCTCCCGAGCAGTGTCCCCTGCCCTGTCCCTTAACCAGAGTTTACCAACCTGCCCTGAGTCTGGAATGTCCACCAGGACTAAACCAGGTGTCTATTTTTTCTTGACTTTCTTTAATGGAAACAAAAAATAAATGTCTTTTCTGCACTCTTTCTAGCTTAATGGGGCATCTGACCTTGAACCTGCACAAAACATCTGAAGACTGAAGCACCAAGTCATTGAACAGATGCTCCATACCTCAATCTCCCACTCAAGAAGCTTCTCAGAAACACTCTACTTGTTTCTGGGGGATCCTCCTTGCTGGAACAAGCTGCCAGTGTGGATAGAGGATGTCTGGAGCTATCTTTTTTTTTTTTTTAATTTTTTTTTAATGTTTTTACTTATTTCTAGGAGAGAGAGAGAGACAGCGTGAGCAGGGGAGGGTCAGAGAGAGAGGGAGTCACAGACTGAAACAGGCTCCAGGCTCTGAGCTGGCAGTCAGCACAGAGCCCGACGCGGGGCTCGAACCCACGAACCGCGAGATCATGACCTAAGCGAAAGTCGGACGCTTAACCGACTAAGCCACCCAGGCGCCCCAGGAGCTATCTTTTTAACAAATCTACAAAATATGCCACATTGGGGCAAGACGTTTTCTGCATGCACAAGGATTCTTTCATCTCCTCCCTCTTCCTCTAGCATGGTTCTTAATTTTTTGTCTGTCAGTGATTCATTTTAATAGCCTTATGCAGTTCAGAGATTTCTTCCACAGAAGACTGTGCCTGGGATATACACACAGAGCATGTCAGGGGCTCAAGATGCCCAATCTTGGGTCCCATAAACCCCAGGTGAAGGACCCCTGTTCTTTGTCACAACTATTGGGAGATGGGTACTTCTATCGTCCTGGCATAAGGAAGGTGCCTAGGGACACCATATAGGCCACATCATCCTGCAAAGCTCACCCTGACAGTTGTGTTGAGAGCCTTCTCAGACCAAAGAGGGTACCTTCTGGATTCAAGGGGGAAATGCAAACATGATTACATGGTGGCTATTTGGAGCAAGAAGGAACTTCAGACAGGAAGGAAAGCCCTCCTTCACAAGTCATTGCCCAGTACGCTGTTTTCTTTTTCTTTTTTTTATGAGAACACATGACACCATTTGTCTGGATGCTTGCTGCATTTATTCAACATCTCCTTATGCCTGGGTTCATGACAGCCTATTCTCAGGCTGTATAATTGTTTTGCTGGTACATTTGGGCAAGGGGGCATTCTTCCCAACATAGAAAATGAGCAACTCCAATTGTGAAACAAAGGAAAAAACACACAAACCAGTGATATTATAAACACAACTTGAAAATCAGATTAGACAACAGTGCAGAGAAATAGTCTTCAAGGCATGTTTTTCAGGGGATGAGAGTTCTTTGAGCTTTTCTATAAAATACACAACAGCTATGACTTTCTGCATGCTCTCACTTGACCCTCTTAGAGGATCACTTGTGGAGCCTGGAGGATCCAGTCTGGAGAATGAAGACCTTTCCAAGCTGGAGAAGCAAGAGCTGCTCAGGGTAGGGGTCAAGAAGGCATGTGGAGGGATTGGCAGGGAAAAGTATTAATGACTGTAATAATATCTGCCACTTAATGGGTGTGCACCATGGGCAGACCTACCACTCCCTCTAAAAGCCCTTTGTAGGTAAAGGAAAGGGGTGGGGGGTGAGAAGCAGGAGGAAGACCTGAAGAGTGCTGTCCTGCAGCTTCCCCTCCTGACCTTTCCTGGGGAAAAGGAGAACATTCTGGAATGTTCCACCTGGGGAACCTGAAGCCAGAGTAAGGCCTCCAGTACCCCAGCAGGTACTCTGTCACAAAGCCAGAGGATGCAAGAACAGTTTTGCAGTTAGGGAAAATAAATTATTCCAGCTCCCATGATATCTTTGGGAAATGTCTAAAACCTAAAGTCTAAAACCTTGTTAAATTTCAAACTTCATACTGATGAAATATTATTTTAATACTTTACTGTCAAATTTCGTGACGTTTGGGGTTGTAATAATGGAGTGCAGCCAAGTACTGAGCTAGGACCAGGAGAGCTAAGGCTTTGTGGGAGCTGCTTAGCCAACCAGGAAGAAAGGGATGCATGCTGTCCCCACCCAGCACAACATTACTGGGGATGTGCCTGACATCCATCCTATGTCCAGGGGTCCCAGGATTTTTCACACTCCAGACATTGTTTCTAATTTCTATGTGGCCTGGAAACCTTGGTAAAATGATCCAAATGTTGACAAATGGTGTTTACTTCTGGTTGGGAAGGCAGATCAAGAAATACTATGTCTATGCAAACTGGTGCAGCCACTCTGGAAAACAGCATGGAGGTTCCTCAAATAATTAAAAATAGAGGGGCGCCTGGGTGGCTCAGTCAGCTAAGCGTCCAACTTCTGCTCAGGTCATGATCTCATGGTCTATGGGTTCGAGCCCCGCATCAGGCTCTGTGCAGACAGCTAGCTCAGAGCCTGGAGCCTGCTCCAGATTCTGTATCTCCCTCTCTCTCTGACCCTCCCCTCCCCACGCTGTCTCTCACTCTCTCTCTCTCTCTCTCTCTCTCTCTCTTAGAAATAAATAAAACATTAAAAAAATTAAAAATAGAATTACTCTATGATACAACAATTGCACTACTAGTTATTTATCCAAGGGAGGTATGCTGTTTTGAAGGGGCACATGCAGCCCAATGTTTATAGCAGCACTATCAACAATAGCCAAAGTATAGAAAGAGCCCAAATGTCCATCCATGGATGAATGGATAAAGAAGATGTAGTATATATACAATGGAGTATTACTTAGCAATCAAAAATAATGGAATCTTACCATTTACAACTATGTGGATGGAACTAGAGGATATTATGGTATGCAAAATTCGTCAGAGAAAGACAAATATCATATGACTTCGCTGATATAAAGACTTTAAGATACTAAATGGATGAACATAAGGGAAGGGAAGCAAAAATAATATAAAAACAGGGAGGGGGACAAAACATAAGAGACTCTTAATTATGGAGAACAAATGGAGGGTCCCTGGAGTGGTTGTGGGAGGAGGGATGGGCTAAATGGGTAAGGGGCAGTAAGGGATCTACTCCTGAAATCATTGTTGCACTGTATGCTAACTAACTTGGATGTAAATTTAAAAAAGAAAAGAAAAGGAAAGGAAAAAGAAAAAAAAAGAAATACTGTGTGTAAACATATATTTGTTTATTTGAGAGAGAGTACACATGTGCACGCAGGCACACACACACGTGCAGGGGACGGGCAGGAGGATGGGGGAGAGAGAATTCCAAGCAGGCTCCACACTGTCAGCATAGAGCCTGGTGAGGGGCTCAGTCTTACAAACTATGAGATCATGACCTGAGCCAAAACTAACAGTCTATAGTTTAACTGACTGAGCCACTCATGGTCCGTGGGTTCGAGCCCCACATCAGGCTCCGTGCAGACAGCCCCTAAACATGTATTTAAACAAGCAACACATACTCAATTTAACTCAATTTAGACAAGATAAAGCACTTGAAAGCAAAGCCCAGAAAATGGCAGAGAAGAGGGCACATTTATGTCCATAATAAACCAGAAATGAGGAATGATTTTTAAATCATTTCTTCATTGTGCAAAATGTATGTGAAAAGTAA
>NW_027551566.1:1754938-1777569 GCF_008692635.1 Crocuta crocuta
TAAAAAAAATTAAAAATAGAATTACTCTATGATACAACAATTGCACTACTAGTTATTTATCCAAGGGAGGTATGCTGTTTTGAAGGGGCACATGCAGCCCAATGTTTATAGCAGCACTATCAACAATAGCCAAAGTATAGAAAGAGCCCAAATGTCCATCCATGGATGAATGGATAAAGAAGATGTAGTATATATACAATGGAGTATTACTTAGCAATCAAAAATAATGGAATCTTACCATTTACAACTATGTGGATGGAACTAGAGGATATTATGGTATGCAAAATTCGTCAGAGAAAGACAAATATCATATGACTTCGCTGATATAAAGACTTTAAGATACTAAATGGATGAACATAAGGGAAGGGAAGCAAAAATAATATAAAAACAGGGAGGGGGACAAAACATAAGAGACTCTTAATTATGGAGAACAAATGGAGGGTCCCTGGAGTGGTTGTGGGAGGAGGGATGGGCTAAATGGGTAAGGGGCAGTAAGGGATCTACTCCTGAAATCATTGTTGCACTGTATGCTAACTAACTTGGATGTAAATTTAAAAAAGAAAAGAAAAGGAAAGGAAAAAGAAAAAAAAAGAAATACTGTGTGTAAACATATATTTGTTTATTTGAGAGAGAGTACACATGTGCACGCAGGCACACACACACGTGCAGGGGACGGGCAGGAGGATGGGGGAGAGAGAATTCCAAGCAGGCTCCACACTGTCAGCATAGAGCCTGGTGAGGGGCTCAGTCTTACAAACTATGAGATCATGACCTGAGCCAAAACTAACAGTCTATAGTTTAACTGACTGAGCCACTCATGGTCCGTGGGTTCGAGCCCCACATCAGGCTCCGTGCAGACAGCCCCTAAACATGTATTTAAACAAGCAACACATACTCAATTTAACTCAATTTAGACAAGATAAAGCACTTGAAAGCAAAGCCCAGAAAATGGCAGAGAAGAGGGCACATTTATGTCCATAATAAACCAGAAATGAGGAATGATTTTTAAATCATTTCTTCATTGTGCAAAATGTATGTGAAAAGTAAACTGTAACACACACATCCTCATAGTCTTCTGAAGACCTTGCTTTAACAGGAAACACCCTGGAGAGTCCACCCTCCTTTTCCCTTCCCTAATACATGACACCAAGTGGGATGTGGGGCATAGGTGGGCATGTTCCTTAGCTGAATACTTGGCTGTTTCCAATGCACACTTTTCCTCCCCAGCTACAGTGTAAGCTTCTCAGACACAGAGGATCCCTTTTGTCTTTTCTTTGTCATTGCAGCATCAGACACCGTTTTTCATCTGTTATAATATACTTTCCTCTATAGTAATATGTTCTTATAAGACTTGTGTTTTATTCAAACACACTCAAATGTGGCAGCTGTTACACTATGCCATCCCTGAAAATAAGTTTNTTCCCCTCTCACTCTAGGAAGGTGGCTCTGGAATCAGAAAAGCAGAGCTCAGTTCTCAGATCCATCCTTTACAAGTCGTGTGATCTCAAGTCTCAGCTTCCCCACCCCTAAGACGGAAACATTGATAACTGTGCTATGTAGCTCATAGGAGTATCAAAAAATACAAGTAATCTCATGTGAAGAGTGCTCTGTGTGTCACGTCACTGTTCCAGTGTAAATACTGGAGAGTAGCATATTATTGTATGGGTATAGTTCACTCAGGGCAATATGCCTACCTACTGTCAAATGTTTATTTACCAAGAGGAATAGAGTGCCCTGAGCTTTCAGAGCCTTGTAGATTTGAATGAGGTGTTAGCCACCTTGTATGTCATGGCTTCTCAGTGTGGTGAAGTGATTTTATGTCCTGAAACATGATCACTGAAAGCCAGAGAGGAGAGAGCAGGGTGCCCCCTGGGAGGTGAATCAGTGTCAGGCCTGCAGGCAGAGAGGGAGCAGGCAGGACTGGACTTTGACCCAGGAAGGACTTGGATATGAAGATGGAGTTTAGGCCTATTCCCAAGCCTGGCCTGAGAGCAAGAAAGGAGACCCATGTGGGGCACAATTCAGGTTCCCAAAATTTATCACTTATTCTTGTCCCTGAGTCTAACTTGAGTTGAAATGGCTTTGAAGGCCAGGGTCTGAAAGGAGGACTTACGACAGAACTCAGGCTATTCAGGCAGGTCTTATAGTGCCTCTCGTTGGGTTTGATTTGGGACCTAAGTCACAACTCGGGGAAGGTTGAGAAGTAGGATTTATTTAAGAAGCTGGAGGCAGGGCTTCTGACAAGTGATATGGATGAGCAATGGTCTACTAGAAATTTCCAAACAATTCCCAAGAGGATGCAATGATTTAAAGATCACTAGACCTCAGAAACTGAATTGCAGGCTTATATTGTAAAATCTTTAATTTTGAGCTCCCAGCAAGTTAAAGGTTCTATGACTGGCAAGGAAAACATATTCATTTATTTAATTTGCCTATGAAGATACCTGTACCCATTAAAGTTAGTTTTAACAAGTGGTATGGAGTGGACCGGACACCCATCCAGTGGAGCTTTTCTCTTTAGCAAGCCTCTAGGTAAAGAAATTTCTTGCCAGAACTGGTCAGCCACTTTATTCTTCTTTTCCTTAACTAATCACCCCTCACTTAGTGGTGACCAGAGCAATGGGGGTACCTGAGCCAAACATCCCTTGACCTCCAACAGATTACCCCAGGCTTGCTCATGTGGAGATAAGGTAGGATTCTAAGAAGCATAAAGGAGACACACAAGACTTCTTGAGACCTAGGCTCAGAACTGACACACCATTGCTCTACCACATTCTATTGACCAAAGCAAGTCCTAAGTCCAGTCAGAGTCAGGTATGGGAAAATAGACTCTGCTTTTTGGTGGGAGAAGTGGCTAAGTCACAGTGAAAAGGGCATGGATACAGGCTGTAATAATTGCAGCCATTTTTGGAAGCAATTTACCAGACCCTCAACCCCCAACATATCCCAAGTTCTGATTCATACCAGTGGGCTCTGCTCCCACCCTATTAAAGAAAATGAAGAGCTTGACCTCAATCCCCATAGAGCATCTCTCCCACCTCCCTGGGTCCTCTAGGAGTTGGGTTAGAACCTTCTGGATTAATTGACTTTCTGGCATTTGCTAGGTCACAGTCTTGTGCTGGAAGACTTGTGGCTCTCTGGAGATTTTGCTCTTCTGGAGGAGGAAACCATGGACTGATGGGGCCTTATCTTCCCAATGCCACATGAGTGGTCAGCACAGAAAGGAATGGCCTTGCAGCTCAGTGCCCCATCTCTGCTCTCTGCTGTGTTGTCTTGTGTAAAAATTTCGTGCCCAAATGTAAGATAATATGGAAAGTGCCTGAGCATCCCAAGGTCTATCTGTGCACTCAGGAAATCCTTGTAGGAGGAAAAAGATAGGTTATGATGGTTACCTTTATGTGTTAACTTGGCAGGACCACAGTACCCAGGTATTTGGTGAAATGTTATTCTGGATGCTTCTTACAAGGTATTTTTGGATGAGATTAACACTTAAATCAGTAGGCTTGGAGTCCAGCACATTGCCCTCCATAATGTGGGAGGGTTTCATCCAATCAACTGAAGGTGTTAAAAGAACAAAACTCACCTCCACAGGAAAAAACGGGGGAGGGGGGATTTCTGCCAACAGATCGTCTTTGGACTAAAACTGCAGATCTTCTCTGGTCTCCACCCTGCTGGCTTACCCTGCAGATTTTGCATTTTAGACTTTTCAGCCTCATAATCATGTGAGCCAACTTCTTAAAAATCTCTCTCTCTCTCTCTCTCCACACACACACACACACACACACACACACACACACACACACACTTCGTTGGTTCTGTTTCTCTGGAGAACCCTAAGTCAGGGATGAATACACTCAGTGAAAGAACAAGGTCTATCATATTACCCCAGATTTGAATAAATAACAAGTTTAAGAACTGGATCTACAACCTGTAACATTTCGAGCATCCTGGGTTAAATACTACTTTCTGCTAGGTTAATGGGGGAAAGAAACAAAAAAATGTGCACAAGGAAGGAAGAAAAGCAGAGAGAAAACATTTGTAAATTCTATTCTCATATATTATTCCAGTTAAATTACTGAATCAAAGTTATTCAAAGTGAATCAAAGCCAAGGGACCATATTTTACATTAATAGTCGTGTTGATATGACCTATTTATGCTTTCATTTTTATTCCCATTACTTTATGTTTGCTCCTTTATTCCAGGAATGCTTGTTTAAAAATAGGATTTCTTATGACATTTTCCCCAAAGGACTCAGTCTTTTACTTACACCTAAGTCAGGTGTTTTGCCAAGAACAAGGAGTCAAAAATGAACTTTAAAAAAAAAAATGACCTTATTTTCATTTCAACCATCCTGGGACCCAAGATTTAGAAACAAAAGCAAAAAAAAAACTCCCAAAAATGTAAAGCTGCTTTTAAATTGAAGATTTTTCCCCCATTGGGTTGCAGCATAGCTCCCATAAATCTCTGAGTTGAAGCAAAAGAACAGCAAGGTTGCCAAGAAGGGAGTAGGATGGGAAGAAGCCAGAAAGATCCAGAAGCAGAATCCACCAGGTTGGGCCCAATGGGTTACCTAAGTCCAGTGAAAGGAAGCAACCTGAGGAAACCATCCTGTTAACTCAACCTTCTGAGCCTTGCATTTCTGCTAGCTGCTTTGCTGGGTGGTCCTTTCCAGACCTGACAGTCTTGGTATTGCGTGACTCTCTTGAGCCCCTTATTAGAAGGCCTTCTGCATGGATGACTAAAAGCCCTTTTAATTCAAAAGCTCTTTAGGAGTAGTAAATAAACCTAGAGTGTCTTTACCCCAAAAGCCTGAGGACTGGGTGGAAGACACTTTCATTATCTGGTCCACAGTGCCACCTGCTGATATAGCCATCTCTCTACGCTAAACATTTGCCATTTCCTTTCAGTGGATCCAGCTGTTTATATTTTACTTGAAAATTCATACATCAGAAGTGTTAACCTCACTCTACTTCTCATAACATTAAGGAAAGCACTTGATAAACCAATTCATGGAACACAAGTTACTCAGGTGGACTGTGGATGTGAAATGAAATAACAGTCACGAAGCTCAAAATAGAAATAGGTGACTCTGAACATCCCAAGTCTCATTTGGATAATTAATACCTACACTTGTTGGTTGTGTGATTGCCCAGTAATTATAGTTTAAGTTAAACAGGTAAATCTGATGGGTACATATCTGTTTGTGGACGAGGTTAACAACGCCTGTTGATTAAGCATCTTCTTGTCGTTCTTCTGGAGCTCCATGGTAATTAGTGGGCTGTTATGGGGTTTTTATATATGCAAATAAATATTTAACATGAAAATGTCTCTGGATGACAGACAACAGGTTCATGAGAAGCAGCGATTTATCATCAGCATGACTACTTCAGGGACATCACTTAATACAGGTAGTCAGGAAATTGTCAACATGTGTTTGGAAAGCCATTACAGAGGGTTTTCGAATAATTTGCTTATGTAGCTGCCAAATACATAATGAGTTTGCAAAGTCCTTCAGAGGTTAATCATTCTTGTCCTCCCCCTTTTAGCCTTATTTTTACTTTCTCTTCTCATCACCTCTCACCACTAAATAAATAAAGTAAAAGAAACTAAAGAGGGGTAAAGGGATGGGAAAGAGAGAAACGGAAAAGAAAAACACACTCCTGAAGTTCCCAGGGCTAACTGTCAAGCAGTTGCATACATTTAGGTGAAACCCCTAACCCCGTCAATAACATAGTCTGATGGGTGGGGGGACTTGGAGATCCCTGAGTTTACTCTTTCAAAATAAAAGAAAACACACACATGAGAGGTGTTTCCAATGAACAGAGAGCTTCTAATATTCTCTGGTGAATACATAGCATGTGTGAAGCTAAGTGTGTTTGCGGGTCAGAGGAGGAAGGGGTGGCAGCTTGACTGAGGTGCAGACTCTCAAAAGATCAGACCCAGACCCTCAGAGGGACAACTGGTTCTTCATCAGCTGCCCCTAATTTTCTATGTCCCAGTGATATGATTGCTAATAGAGCTGGAACCTACCCTATGCGGTCAAAGGGACCAGGATCCTTCTCCACTTATGCTAAGATGATCAACAAGCCACTGGTAGGTTCTGAAAGAAGCATGACTTGAGTTGAGGCCAAGTCCTGCTGTCCAAAACCCAAAGCTCCTTTGGGCAGCGGGACGTAGTGTGCAAGAGATGGATATGAGGCTCCAGGATGCTGGATTCTGCTCCTGGCTCTGACGAGAGTAGTGTGTGACTTTGCACCAGTCCTCCATGCCAATTGGTTGAATTATTACTGTGCCCCCCTGCTCTTCAACAGAGAGAATAAAGCAGCCTAAGTAGCTGCACCACTTTTTACATCAAGAGGACCCTTTAAAAATTCTTTTTCTTGGAAGGCCTGGATGGCTCAATCAGTTAAGTGTCCAACACTTGGTTTTGGCTTAGGTCATGATTTCACGGGTTGTCAGTTCGAGCCCTGTGTCAGGCTCTGCTTAATTTGGGCTCAGGTCGTGATCTCATGGTTCATGGGATTGACCCTTACATTGGGCTTGGGATTCTCTCTCTCTCTCTCTCTGCCCCTCCCCTGCTTGTGCTGTCTCTGTCTCTCTAAAAATAAATAAACTTAAAAAAAAATTCTTCTTCTTCTCCTCAGGATAAAAGAACTGTATAACCATGGAGAAGGAAAGAAGTGAGAAGTAAGAAAGCAGAGACAAAAAGTGGAAATACAAGGATGGCTCCTCCAGCTCTCCTGCCAGTGACAGCACACCATCCCTCTTACCCCATCGCCACCTTGCTTTTGAAAAGAGCTGCCTCTTGCTCTCAGTTTGCTCATTTTCTGCTCACTCCTTAGCCTCCATATCTTCTCCCAGACTTTGCCCTCCATGCATCTTGATGAAATGGACATTCTGCAAGTCTTGCTCTTGACTTTCCTGCTGCATCTTCCCTTCACTGCTGAGGCCCCACAGGCCCCTGGTTTCCTCTTGCTTCTCCAGCCCCCTCTTCATCCTTATTTGGAAGGCTCGTCCTTGTCCACCTGGCCATAATCTGGTGGACCCTTTGCTTCCCACTGGGCACCCTCTCCCTAGGCCTGAAGTTCCAACCCTGTCTGTAATTAGAATTGCATGGGTTTTTAAAATTATACTTATCCCTGGTAAATCTCAGTAGTTTTAAAAATTTCTCAGGTGATTCTTATGTTCAGCCAGAATGAACTCTGGGGCCCTTCCCCATTTATATTAAGATTGTCAGCAGGCCACTGTCAGTTTCTAAAATTAGCACAACTAATTTTAGCAGTGAACTAATTAGCAGTGACTCTGTCCTGGGGTCCAAAACTCACAGCTCTTTTGGGCAGGGACTCAAAGTTGGTTCTCAAATTTGGCTGAACAGGTGGAATCACATGGGGAGTCATAAAAGCTTCGATGGCTGGATCTGAAGTGTCAGGGTTTGAGGCATCTCCTGGGATGCAGGACTTTCAGAGAAAATTTGGAAGAGCCCCAGACATCCCTGAACAAGCTGGAACAAGTTGGTCACCCTACCTGGATCCTGGCCCTAGAGATTCTGAAGTAGTGGTACAGGATGGGCATTGGGGATTTTAAAAGCTCTCCAGGTAAGTTTTTGTTTTGTTTTGTTTTTTTGAGAGAGAGAGAGATTGAGAGAGAGAGGTTGAGAGAGAGAGAGAGAGCTGGGGATAGGGGCAGAGTGAGAGAGAGAGAATCCCAAGCAGACTCCATGCTCAATGCAAAGCCCAACATGGGACTCGATCCCACGACCTGATCAGGACCTGAGCCGACATCAAGAGTCAGAAGCTCAACCAACTGAACTACCCAGGCACCCTTCCCCACATAAGTTAAGTGTGAAACAAAGTTTGAGCTTTCCTGTGCATCTGAATCTCCTTGGAGGGCATGTTAAAATATAAATGACTGGGTTCACCCAGAAGTTTCTGACTCAGTGGGTCTGGGATGGGGCCAGAGAGTCTACATTTCTAATACGTTTTCTGGCTGCCACTGCTGCTGCTGTCCAAAGATCACACTTGGGGACTGCCATCCCTGACTTCAGCTCAAATTACAATCCTCACAGTAAGAAAGGTAACATGTGTATCTCTGGTCCAGTCCTCCTTCCAGCTCCAGGTCCAGCACAGGTGACCAGCTGTGCATTTATTTGATTTCTCCACTGGGTGCTTTCAAGGCACCTCAAATCAAGAATAACCCCAGTGGAATTCATGGTCTTCTTCCCCAAGCCTGGTTTCTTCTGATGGTCCCCATCTGCCATAACTGAGACAACTAGGTGGCATCCTGGAACTGAAATCACCCTCTGTCCATCCCCAGACCCAAGTCACCACCAAGTTTGGTTGGTTTTACTATGTCTGGGCTTCTTGGGTTCTATCTATTTCTCTCCCTCCATCCCACCAGCCCCTGGTCTAAGCCTCATCATGGCTTCTTCCTTGCAGAGCAGTTCCTCTCCTAACTCACTGTCCCCACAGTGGCCTGTCCACTCTGCTATCCACAGCATCTTTCCAGCATTCAAATCTGATGGCAGCCACCTCTGCTCAGACCCGTCAGACCCTGCTTCTCCAGGCCAGCTCCTTCCGTCCTCTCTCTTCCCAGCTCACTCTCACTTGTCAGACTCTTTCCTGTGCCCCCTGCCCTCACTGCTCTTCAGGCCCACGTACACACTCCTCTACTCTACTAGGTCCTTACGGGGTCCCATCCTTGTCACCACTCTGTCTGTGCCCTCTCCCTGCATGGCTGCCCAGGTGTGGCCGTGGTGCCCCTTGGGGGAGGTCTGCCAGGACCACGACTCTCACTGTCTCCTAGGAACCACCAAAGCCTTCCCTCAAGTTTCACAGCCTCCCAGTGACTCTCCCCATTGCCTTCTCAGAACCTCCCATGGCCCCCTCATGGCCTTCTCATGACCCTCCACATGGCCTTCCCACCACTCTTCCCATGGCCTCCCCCTAACCTCTCCATGGCATCCCCACAACCTCCACAGCCTCCCCATGGACTTCACATGGTCTCCACCACCTCCCAACCACCCTTCACAACCTCCCCTCAAACATCCCTACCAGCTCCCCACACCATCCCACTCAGCTACTGGACATGCTTATTCCCAGACCACCTGCCATCCGAGCACAGAGTTTCCTGTTCACCCCAGGGCTTCATATGAACCTGTTAATGCCTCCACACTGTCTTCCCAACGCTACACCCCAGACTCCCCCATTTGTGAAGATCTAATCCCCTCGTCAACCCTTTGTTCCCTGCTGCTAAGTGGAAGCACTTGGCCCAGTTCTCGGCACATGCTAGTCTCCCAGTGCATGGTAGCCATCACCTGCGATTGTTGTCACTGCAGTTTAGTTTCAATTATTGTCTCTTCCTCTCTAGACCCACAGTTTCTCAGCCTCTACACTATTGACATATGGGCCAGATAATTCTTTGTTGTGGGGGCTGTCCTATGCATTAGCAGCATTCCTGACTCTATCCACTAGATGCCAGTAGCACCCCCCTGATTGTCTCTGGACACTGTCAAATGTCCCCTGGGATGAGGGGAGGGGCAAAATTGTCCCCTGCATAAAGCCACGATTCTGGACTGTAAAAGGGCAGGAGTCAGATACATGTCTTGAATGCTCCTGGTGATGACCCAAAAGGGTCACCCAAAAGGGCATGAGACCTTCATGTCTTCATCTCTGATGACAATGAACTTTAGCTTGTGGGGTCAGAGAGCATGGTAGAGCAAACAGGTCCTGGACTTGGGTTCTTAAGTGTCAGACAAAGTGACTAATTCTGGGACCTTGAGTGATTATCTTTCAAAGCTTCAGTTTCCTCACCTGTAAAATGTAGATAAGACTTTTCACCAAGACATTGGGGGTGGGGACTGATAAAATACAGGGTAGTTGAAAAAATATTGATTCAGAAAACATACCACTCAGTGACTAAGTCAGATTTCTTTAATCTTACCCATTATTTTTATTTCAGAAATACTATTTCTATAATCTTGCAAAAAGTTGATCTGCACCCTGTGCAAGCAACACCCTATGATCTGGCTGGCCCAAGACCCTCTGTGCCATGTCACCTTCACTGGATGGGATGGCCAGTCGGTGCCATTCTTCATTTCCACAAGCATACAAGGATGAGAAGGTGCAAATAGAAGGCTTTGACCTTGTATCTGTGTATAACTTAGCTCCTGAGTTTACTGTTTGGAATTTTTGAGAGTATTTCATTCATTTGAGCCACTCTGGCACTAACATATTCTAGTTCTTAGCTCTTCCCTCTCTGATCCAATTTATATGATCATTCTAAGTCAAGGGACCCTGAAGCTACTCAAGCTTTTACGTACCTAAGAGTCATCCTTCCAGGGAATTGAAATAATTTAATATTTATGTAAAATTAGGTAACCACTTACAAAGTTCTTGACTCATAAACTACAAGCAGTGCTAATGCCTATCTAGAATATGAAAAAGAAAAAATACTTAAGACAGTCAACTTAAAATTTCACTTCCCTTCATGTAATGCTTTGCAGTTTACAAAGTGCTTTTCTTCCAATTCCCATCTGAGTCTCAGAGTTGCCCCAGGGGGGAGGTGAGAACTTTGTCATCATGATATCTCTATTTTTGATGAGCTCAGTGAGATCCCAACGGGGTCAATAAGGAGCTTTACCGGGGGCACACAGCTAAGGACCAACAAAGCCAGATCATAAGGTGGTGTCCCTGCCAATGCCAGGCACTCCCCATCACACCACACTGCCTCCCAGAACTGATCATATCTGAGAGTGTCAGACCAGACTGAATCCTCACACTTTTTCCCATGACTGTAGCAGCATGCCTGTTAGCTTGGGTTCTCCAGACACAAGGATTTCAGTGCAAATGGTTTATTTGGGAGAGGTGGGGTGTGCAGAGAACATGACGGGGGTAGGTGGGGTAGTGAAATGGGGTGGGGATTTGTCAAATAAAAGGTACAATTGTTAAGCTTTGGGCTCCTTATTGCAGCCCTACAGGGATAGTTGGGAAGCAGCCTAGAGCACTCTCCCCAGAATGATCCCGCAGTTTGGGTGGTGGGGGGATGTTAATTCCCTGGCATTTCCAACCTGCTGGGTATGCACAGAGAGTCCTCTGAGTCTCTAAGGAAAGTCCCCAGGTTGGGTCAGCCAGACCCTCAGGATGTGGACCTCTGGCCTGGCACTGTCCATTGCAACCTGCCTTTTCCTCCTCTCCTTTGTCTCCCATCCCAGATGAGATTTCTTATACATGACTGTCACTAACCACAAGAGGGACTAGACAGAATAGGACAAGTAGCTCTAGGTAAAACCATTCCCCTCTTGTAGACAAACAAATCAGCAATGAAATAACATCTACTTTTCCCACGGATCAATTAGGTAGAACTCATGGTATACAATTTGAGGGTCCTGGAATTCTTCTGATTGAGCACAATTCTTGCAAACCCAGTACTTTTCCCAGAGGTTTTTAAAAGGACATCCTTGTGACAATTTTTGAAAAGCAATGGCCCCTGCCAGTTGTTTTGGTGGGCATTTGGATCTTTCACAGACACACAGACATGCACAATAAGTAAAAGCCCATTAACTTCAATGGGAAGTTATGAGCTCCGTACATGAGCTCTCAGAGGTTCAGTGGAACAGGCCCTGGAGAAAAGGGATCCTGGGTGTGATGTGCACATGTGTCAAGGGGACACCTAATATGGAAACTACATCCCCAGCTGAGACAAATCTCAGGCTCCAGGCAGAGCTGCTACTTCATTTTTCATATCTTCCTCCCACCTCTCAGTCACTTAATATTGGCATATATTTTCTGGGGCTCCCTCTGCTCCCTTCCACTGAACTACAACTCTCCAGAGGACCTCTGGGTTTCAGGCTCTCCTCTGCAGAGCCATCTGATCTAACAACAGTGGTCAACATTTGTTCATAACGAGAGCAAAGAAAATGCTTTAACTAGTGGACCCCCAGCCTCAGTAAACATCCTGTGAATAGGACCATGCTCCATTTTCCATCTCCCCTCCCCTCTAACCCTTATCTCATCTCCATGTTTTAATAAATAAATCTCAGTGTTAGAAGGAAAACAATACTGGTAATCAAGGAAGAGGAGCCAGGATGCAGGGATGGGAAAAAAGAAAAGAGAAGAATCAGTTTTCAGAATTAACTGTGTGCTGAGAATGTCACACGCATTATCTTATTTCTCACCTAAAGCCTGTGAGCAAAGTTGTTACAGATGAAGAAATTGCGGCTCAGAGAGGCTCCAAGACTTGCTCAAGTTACCACATTCAGGAAGTAGGGTTAAGTCAACACTGGGTCTTTCCAAAGTGTAAATAAAAAACTAAAGGGCTGTATCCCTTGGGTAAATTCCTAGCAGTGCTATTGCTGGGTCATAGGGGAGTTCTATTGTTAGTTTCNGCTTAAGTCTTCCAAGGAATATTTGCATCTTAAAAACAGAACTTGTGGGCAGAGTTTCAGATAAGAAAAGGAATCTTTAACTTTAACTTAATTAATTCAAGGGGACAGTCAGAGTGGCATGAGTGGATATCACCTAGAGAGAGGATAACTTAGGGACAAAGGTGATTTGCATTTGAAATTATACATATACTATTAATAAGAAGCAGCATCAGAAAGATGATGCTGGATTAGATACTGCTGTTTAATTGCTCTCTCATTAACTTGGGCAACCTAGCAGCTGGAACTATGTGCCTCTCAGGTGTCCTGTCTCAGGGAGTATAAGTGACTGAAGGCTCCAGGTACTGCAGCTGACTCCACGCCATGCTTCAGCTAATGACTAGCTACAGCAGGGACACTGAGGCAGGTCTCTTCCTTGAGACCCGTGTAATTTGAGCTTAAAGACAAACTCCCCATCAGATTTGCTGAGATACAAAGACCTTTCCTGTCCAACCTTCCTTCCCTCCTTCTTTCCCTCTCTTCTCCACAGGGGTCAGCCCTGCAGCCTCCTCTGGCTCTCTCCCCATTTTCTCCAATAAATCTCCTACAAATCTAATTTTATCTTGGCATCTGTTGCTGGGAGGGCCTGGACATTATACAGTCAATAAGAGGAAAATATTAGAAGACTATGTGGGTCTAAGGAAAATCTTAACTGCTTGCCTGAGTTCCAACTGCCTTCACCTGCTTTTCCTTGTCTACGAGCTTTGTCTGGTACCAGAGCTCCTTTTCTTGCCCCCTTCCCCCTTACCAGCAAACCAGGAGAGCCTGGGAATGACCACAGCTCATTCCTTGCTCAGCAGTCCTGTTAATGACTGAAGAGTGTCAGAGTATAAATAATTTCAAACCTCGCATCCCTCCAGAGCATCTCTACACTCTTCCCCAGAGATATCAGCAAGATTGAGCTCCAGAGGCCCATGGTGATTCACCTGGTAACACAGCCATTGCTGCCTATCTTCTGTTCTTTGTCTCATTCCCTCATTCACCTTCCAGGGGTTTTCCTTCATCTCCAAAATAAATTACTTACACTTAGATGCTTGCTCAGTGTCTATTCGGGGAGAAACCAAACTGCATCATGGGGTGTTGCTATAATGGGACACTATACTGTAGTGACGATGAGTGATCCATAATTCAACGAAGAGCTGAATCTTATACACACAATATGGAGCAAATGAAGCCAGATAAAAAAGAGGCCACATACCACCACAGGAGCACCCACTGACATAAGAGTTTCAATAGGAAACTGTAAATAACGGGGTGCCTGGGTGACTCAGCCAGTTAGGCGTCTGACTTCAGCTTAGGTCATGATCTTGCAGTTTATGGGTTCGAGCTCCACATTGGGCTCTGTGCTGACAGCTCAGAGCCTGGAGGCTGCTTCAGATTCTGTGCCTTCCCCTCTTTCTGCCCCTACCCTGCTTGTGCTCTGTCTCTCTCTGTCTCTGAGATAAATATTAAAGAAAAAAGAAACTGTAAATACATAATAATTCTAAAACAGAGTGAGCACACAAAAGAGAAAACATACTATATGATTCTACTTTAAGTACAAAAGAAGACCAAGCAATTCATGCTGTCAGTAGCCACCTCCAGGGATGGGTGGTGACTGGTTGGTGTATGAGGAAGACATCTGGGAATGTTCCCTTTCTGGACCTGGATGCTGTTGACAGAGGTAACTTCAATTTTATAAAATTCATCAAGCCATACAATTATTATTTTTCACACTTATATGCATAAAGAAGACCTAAGTGTTTAAAAAAGAAACAATGAAAAAAAGATTATGTCATTTATTTGTCTTTCCATCTGTCCACCCATTCATGCATCAGATAATCAAACACTGAGCTCCAACTAGGCATAGGTATCTTTACCTCAAGAAACTTGGCCTCACGAGGGAAACAGGCAAGTAAACACTGTACGAGAATTGTATTTTAACATGGAGATATCTTGTTCTGGGCCTAAGTTATCATATGCATGATATTGAATGGGGATCCTGGAGAATAGTACTTCTCTGTCATTTGAGAAGAAAAATGTAAAAACAAATTCTGGATCTAATACACTTAGCCCCTTCAATTTCAATTTCAAAAATAAGTTGTTGGGTTTTTTTTAACCCCTAAGTGAGATGGGAATGGAGAGGCAGAAACCCCAAAGGGCATCAGAAGCTGTACTTCCTTTATGAGTGACTAATTTATCACCTGGCTACAGGTGATCACAGGGAGGTGAAGCCATGCACCTGGCCAACCTCTCCTCTCATGGTATCAGGTTGGCAATTCTTAGGCACCTCCTGAGACCAGACTGAAGGCAGAGTTCACCTCCCTGCCCACTAGAATGGCTCCTGCCAGCCCGTGACCTGATCGTTTTTGCGAGGTGCTGGGCATTGGAGAGAGCACTGTGAATCCATCACTATTAAAGTCTAAAAACTGAAAAATACTCATTACACATATATAGTAAATAGTTCTAGTTGTCCTCCAGCAGAGGGCACTAGAGAAGAGCTGACTGAGTCTGGGAACCAATGACCAAAGTCGAATTTAATAAACCAATAAATGCAGTCTCACTCCCCAAGGCTTTTTTCTCCGCATCAACCCAGCCCCTCTTAATTTCTCACTTCAGAATGCAGCTCCCCAGCCCTATTTTTGCACATCTGACAGAGCAGGAGACAGAGCAGGAAACGACCTTGGAATATTGTTTGAATAAAAAACATGTATGGTGATCATAAATGACACTCATTGTCTTCTGGGTAAGGCCTTGAACTGTCGCTTGGTGCTCAGAGCACTTTATGGTGATCCATGGACACCCATGATCTTCCACAGATCACACTTTCTCTACATACTTCAAAGTAAACCCCCAAATTTTCTTTTCTTTTTTTTTTTTTTTACCAACTTAGCCTTTTCTCTTGTTCTTATTTTTTTCTTCTTTGAAAAAAAATAGAGGGTTAAAGGGGAAAGTAGTTATGTAGGACAACCCGAAAGACTACTACTAGAAGGATTATTCAGATCTTCACTTAAAAAATAAGATGTTTTGATACACCTTGATAGTATTATTATTTCAAGTAGTATAATTCTTTGAATTGATTTCTTTTTAAAAATTTAATGTTTATTTATTTTTGAGAGTGAGAGAGAGTGGGGAAGGCCAGAGAGAGGGAGACAGAGGATCCAAAGTGGGGGTCCTCACTGACAACAGAGAGCCAGATGTGGGGCTCAAATTCATGAACAAGTGAACTGAAGTCAGTCACTTAATTGACTGAGCCACATGGGGACCCCTGATTCCTCTAATGTATTCAAATGATCAATGATTTTATGAAACATTTGGAAGAAGGAAGGAATTTTAGGGAATTAATCATTGTCTTCTAGATTTATTTGTCCTAACTTGTCTTTTTGTCTTCTGGTGGTTGAAGGGAATGCTATGGTGCCTCCCCTTCAGGAGCAAGGTGCTCATTCCCCCAAATGTTGGGAGAATTGCTGTCACTGCTCACAGCTGAGAGCCTCTGGGAATTGACTTCAGCCAAAGGGATCATGCTTGAAGGCAGCTTGCATCCGTTGTCTGGCAGAAGAAGGCTGGGTTACCTTGCCTCAATTCAGGATGATGCTAAAAGAGACATTCCAGCTCCAGAGCTCCCTATAGGATCAGCTGAGGCTTTGCCTTACCAGACAACACCCACCCCAACCTACTCCTGGGATCTGCCTCCACCTTCCCACCTGGCCTCCAGAACAAGAACTAGGGTCAAGTCACACATAACCCAACGGGGAAAGTGCTAGGTCTGCTGAGTGAGGAGAAGCACTAGGTAGTGATGGAGCTGCAGGACCCAGACATTATGTACAAGCAGGAGCCAGGAGGCTAGTCATGGGACTGTGCCATGAGGAGACTGGACCCAGGAGGGTAGCTCAAGAATTTGGATAAGTTAGAGTTCATTTGTATGGGCATGCTCACTCATGACATGGGATTTAATATCCAGAAAGGATCCCAGCAAATTAACACACTGCTAGGGTGACTTGGAAGTCTGTCAGAAGTGGTTTCCCATACTAAGTGCAGTAGAAATGCCAAAACTAGGACCAAATGGCTCAGTGAAGTGATCATACTGGAGCATATATACTGCGTAAAGTCAGAAACCCTCTGGATGACCATGTGCTGTGGACCAGCCCAGAGAACATGTCAGTTACCAAAGCAGTTAGGAGTATGCTTCTGAAAGGGACCCCTAATCTTTGAGAAGCTTAGTAGCAGCTATCCCCTGTAGGGCAGGGCTGATGATAGCAAATGATCTTACAGAAATGGGCTCCCTGATAGCAATGAGGATGAGGGGATCCTGAAATAATAAAAACCAGGTGGCAGCACTATTAGAGGTTAGACGGTAAGCCCAATTATTGTAATAAGTGGTGCAACTGGCAGGGCAGCCAGGGTCCCTTGAGAGCTATGGATATGACCAGGAAAACATGTGCTCTGAGGGGCAAAATAGTTGGATAGACGTGTCAGTAGGTCTGCAAGACCACCCTCAAATTCAGTGATTCACTAGGACTCATCGAACTAAGAAGAACTGTTATACTCATGGTTATAGTTTATTACAGTGAAAGGATACAGATTAAAATCAGAGTCAGGAAATGGCACATAGGCCAGAGTGCAGGAGAGATCAGGTGAGAGCTTCTAGTCATCATCTTCCAGTGGAGCCATAGGAACAGTGCTTGATACTCCCAGCAACACATATGGAGGAGTTGTGCCAACCAAAACTTGAGGCTTCATGTCTAGAATTTTTCTGGAGAGTTGGTTATGTAAGGCTCAGGTGTCCATGTCGCTGACTTAGTCTCCATCCCCTCTACCAGTCAAATTGATACAATGTTGTTTAAGACCCCCACATAAGTCACATTGTTAGATAAACCATGAACCAATGCACCAGTATAAAGACACACTTTTTTTTTAAATTTTTGTTTTTAATGTTTTATTTATGTCTGAGAGAGAGAAGAGAGAGAGACCATGAGGAGGGGAAGGTCAGAGAGAGAGGGTGACACAGAATCTGAAACAGGCTTCAGGCTCCAAGCTGAGAGTCAGCACAGAGCCCGACGCAGGGCTCAAACCCACAAACCGTGAGATCATGACTTAAGCCGAAGTTGGAGACTTAACCAACTGAGCCACCTAGGCGCCCCCAAAAGACACTCTCGCCAGGCAGAATATTTCTAGGGCTTAGAGCTTATCTTCTAAGAGCCAGTCAAGGACAAATTTCTTTGGAATATGCACAGTTTGAACATTCCAAACTTGCTGAGTTAACCCATTATTGCACATCAGCCAACAGTTGTCCTGTTTATTTAGTACAGCTAAAAAGAAAGCAAAGATGGATGATCAATGACTGAGAATAGGTTCCTGAAGAAAGATCATAATCCCTTGCCAGTTTTAGGACTTGGACCAATTCTGAATCCTGAAACACACTCAAGGAAGAAGAGGCTAGGTCCCTGGGTAGAAGGACCCAGCTACTTTAAAGCAATTGCATATGCCAGTCCTTCCCTAAAGGGACCTTCAGCCACTTAAACTCAGGTAATTGTAACTGGAGAAAAGAAAATACCCAAACTTTTAAAGGACTATTAAACACAGGGTCTGACTTGGCACTGATACCTAGGGACCCAAAACATCACCATAGACCCTTGTTAGAGTGGGTGCACATAGGGACTTGGCAACATATGGAGTTTAAGACAGATCCAGCTCACAGGTGGGCCCAATGGGCCCATTGACTCATGTGGTGGTCATGTTCAAGTTACTGAAAGTATCATTGGCATGTATACATTTGATAGTTGGCAGAGCCCTCAGACTCCTTCCTTGAACTGTAGAGCAAGAGCTATGATAGTGAAGAAGGCCAAGGGAAAGACCTGAAAACTGCCTCCTCTCAGGCTGATCAAATAAAATTTAAAACCCTACATTCCAGTGATAAAGGCAGAAATTCATGCCATCCTTAGAGACCAAAGGAATTCAGTATCGGTGGTCCGAATGATATTCCCACTTACTTTGTTAAGTCTGTCACTTAATAAAGCAGGCAGGTCTTGCAGGATGACTGTGGACTAACATAAAATTAACCAAATAGTAACCATGATTATAGTTCTTTGTCAGATATAATATTTTCCTAGAGCAGATTAACTCAAGTTAAGGTACATGGTATGTACCTTTGGTCTTAGGAATGTGTTCTGTTCCACTTCTATTCAAAGAAGGGTCAGAAACTCTTGTATTCATAAGGAACAAATAATTTATACATTTACAGTTTTGCACTGGGGTAATGTTAATTCTCCCACCCTCCATCACCCTCCTCTGAAGAAATCTGGGAAATCTAGACATTCTGCAGAGCATCACATTTGTCACTGATATTAATAATTTAATATTAATCAGACTAGTCAAGCAAGAAGATCAATCATTGGTTACATAGGTATATCTCTAAGAGTGACATGAAATATATGAAGAGTCAAGATCTTGCCATATGTATAAAACTGTTAATGGCCCACAGGTCTGGGGCGTGCCCAGACAACCGCCAAAATAAAAGATAAACTATTATAGCATACACCCTTCATCACTACAATAAAATTAAAATGCCTTGTAGGACTCTTTGGCTTCTGGAGAGAGTATATTCCACAACTGGTAATTTTCTCTGATCCATTTATTGAGTGACATGAAAGGATACCAACTATAAATGTGGTGCAGAACAGAGAAGGACTTAGCAGCAGGTGAAATCTGCAATACAAGCCACTTTGCAGCTTCTACCATACAACCTGGTAAACTTCACTCTTCTAGGGGTATTGGTAATGGAAGAGATGCCATGAAAAATTCATGTTAAGATCCAATGGGATGATCACAGTGTAGATTCCTAATGCTCAAGAGCAAGGCCATATCACCTGCAGCAGAGATCCATATGTCATTCAAATAGAGATCCTGGCGTACAATTTGGCCTCAGTAGAAATTGAGTGACATGTGGCCTAGAGTAGGTCACCATGAACTGGGATCTGTCAAACCTACTAAGTCATAAGGTAAGCTGATCCCAACAACAATAAGTTGTGTGGTGGGAGAGGTACATACATAACTGTGCATGAGTAGAAAAGAGAACACAAGTAAACTCTTCAAGTGTAGTGGCCTATACTCCCATACCACTCAATATTGTTCCAGGTGACAGATGAGGGAAAAGATTGAGTTTGGTTCATGGATGGATGGACTTGTATATGGATGCCAGATGAAAATTGGCTGCACATATACTATAGCCCCATTCAGGGTGGTCTTAAAAGACAGCAGTGAGGGGAAAGTCTTTCAATAGGCAGAGCCTCAGGCTGTGTGGAAAGAGAAGTAGCCGGAGGAAAGAATATACATGGGCTCATAGCAGTGGTAGATGATTTAGCTGATTGGTCAGGGCCTAGAAGAAGGAATATTAGGAATAAAGATGTCTGAGGAACAGACATGTAGGTAGGGCCACAGGAGTAGGCACCAAGTATAGAAGATCTTTGCATCACGCATTAATATCTACCAGAGAGCGTCCAACCTAGAAAAGGCACTACGCTACCAAGTATATTTCAGTCAGTTGATATCAGTTCCAGCCTCTGTCATTAGCATAATAGGCACATGAATGGACAAAAGTGACAGGGATGGAAGCTATGCATGGGCCCAACAGCAAGGGTTCCAAATGACCAAGGCCATTTGCCAAGCCAAATGTCCAATTTCCCAGGCAAACCAAAGCTGTGTCTCTATTCTGGCACCATTCCTAAGTGACTAATGAGATACTTGGTGGCAAATTGATTGCATTTGACCCACTCTGGAAAAGGCAGTGATTCATCTTGACTGGAAGCAACAAATATTCTGGGTATGACTTTCTTTTCCAGTCTGTAGAGCAGCTTGGTCAGCACCACTATCCATCTTACATTATTTGATCTATCAGCATGGAATACTGCATTACACCACCTCAGACTCAGAGATCCACTTTGTAGCAGAGGAAGGACACTTGGTGGTAGGATCCACTAGTCCTATCTGCACCAGTCAGAAACTGCTGGCCTTTTTGGGGAGGAGGAGGGAGTAGGGACCAACTCATGTTTAATTGTGACATTTTAAAATTGGACAAGTCTTGGATATCTAACCCCCCACCCCCACCATCAAGTAATGCAAGGGCCTTTTGAAGGCACAGCTAAGTCTCTAGCTTGGAGAAGATGCCGTACTACAATGAGATTCCTCTCTCTAGGGTATAGTATATGTCTTGAATCAAAGAATATTACATGGTGCTGTGTCCCCTGTAGACAGAGCCAAGGGATAAATGTAGGCATGTGTTCCAGTGACCAGCTTGGGGATTTTGTGCTTTTAATCTTGAAACTTTGGACTGTCATGATCTAGAACTGCACCACTCAACATGGTAGCCACTATTCTAATGTAACTTTTAAAATTTTAATTAAATAAATAAAAGTTAAAATTCATTTTAATCCTATTGACCAGATTTCAAGTCCTCAATAGCCATGTGTGGTTAACAGCCACCATGTTGGATGGTGCAAGTATAGAACATTTTCATCATTGCAGAAAGTCCTATTGGATAGCATTGGTTGGAGATCCTGGTTCCTAGATTGGCAGCACTTCTAGGAGAAACAGTAAGAGTTCCACTAAATTTAAGCTGCACTTACTGCAATGTCACTTTGGTTTCTATGTGCCAAGAGCCCAACGGGCAAGAAAAGAGGTCACTGTCCTGGCAGACAGACTATCCATGTTCCACAGAAGGAGACAGGGCTGCTCTTACACAATTGAGGCCAGTGAATAGTATGTTTGACAGCCAGGTGATCTACGGGGCCATCTCTTGGTTACCCACACCCTCCCCAATTTTGATGGTAACTGAACAAATGCATCCATACCCAAGAAAAACCAAGACCAGGGCTCAGAGCCCTCAGGGAAGAGAGTCTGGGTCACTATACCAGAGAAGGAATCTTAGGCCAGCAGAGTTAACAGAGGTAACAAGAGGTAAAGGTATAAAATAGAGGAGGGAGAGGGCAAGAATCAGCTACAGCCTCAAGACCAGTTGGAATGGTGGGGATTACAGCTGATATCACTGTCCTTCCTCTTATGTGTTTTCCCAGGAAAAGCACCCAACCAGAATCCCAGACAAGCTTGTTCCCAGATGGAGTGAATGTTTATTCATTTAGCAACTGGATTTGAGCAGCACAAAGTGGTGCACCATCAGATTCCCTTTATTCATTTATTTTTAAATTTATGTTTATTTATTTTTGAGAATGAGAAAGACTAAGTGTGAACAGAGGAGGGGCAGAGAGAGGAAGACACAGAATCTGAAGGAGGCTCCAGGCTCTGAGCTGTCAGCACAGAGCCTGATATGGGGCTCAAACTCATGGACTGAGAGATCGTGACCTGAGCTGAAGTTGGACGCCCAACTGACTGAGCTACCCAGGTGACCAACCATCAGATTTCCTTTAAAAACCAGGCCTCTTTCCCTGCTGCCAGAGGTATTGATTGCTGATGGCTAACAGCTAAATCTCTCTCCAGAAATTGCCATGGCTAAATGGAGCCACTTTGCCCAAGGTTACAAGCACTCCGTGAAGGCAGCTCATGTCCAGTGACTTTTCGGTACAGGGGTACAAAATCTAGCCTTTTTGAAGACTTAGATCTTTAACCCTGGAACCCTTTCATATATATATATATATATTTCCAATATGTTCTTTTTTTAAAAAATGAGTATGTTGACACACAATGTTACATTAGTTTAGGTGTACAACATAGTGATTCAACACGTTTGTACATTACGCTAAGTTCACCACAAATAGTTACCATATGTCCCTGTATATCACTATTACAATACCATTGATTATATTCTTTATGTTGTATCTTTTCTTCCAGTGACTTATTCATTCCATAACTGGAAGCCTGTACCTCCTACTCCCCTTCACCTGTTTTGCCTTCATCCATGTTGTCTCAAATGGCACAATCTCATTCTTTTTATGGCTGTGTAATATGCCTCTGTGTGTGTGAGTGTGTGTGCGCGCATTGGATGTTCTTTATCCATTCATCTATTGATGGGCACTTATGTTGCTTCCATATTTTGGCTGTTCTAAATAATGCTGCGATAAACATAGGGGTTCATATATCTTTTCAAATTAGTGTTTTTGTTTTCTTTGGGTAAATACCTAATAATGGAATTATTGGACCATATGGTAATTCTATTTTTATTTTTTTAAATTTTTATCTTTTTTTTACAAATAGTTTATTGTCAAGTTGGTTTCCATATAACAT
>NW_027551566.1:1777576-1801456 GCF_008692635.1 Crocuta crocuta
ACTGAAACAGGCTCCAGGCTCTGAGCTGGCAGTCAGCACAGAGCCCGACGCGGGGCTCGAACCCACGAACCGCGAGATCATGACCTAAGCGAAAGTCGGACGCTTAACCGACTAAGCCACCCAGGCGCCCCAAACCACATCTTCTTGATCCTTTCATCCATTGATGGAAACTTCGGCTCTTTCCATGTTTTGACTATTGTGGAGAGTGCTGCTATGAACATTGGGGTACATGGGCTCCTATGCATCTGCACTCCTATATCCCTTGGGTAAATTCCTAGCAGTGCTATTGCTGGGTCATAGGGGAGTTCTATTGTTAATTTTTTGAGGAACCTCCACACTGTTTTCCAGAGGGGCTGTACCAGTTTACATTCCCACCAACAGTGGAATGTACAGTTTCTCTGCATTCTCACCGGCACTTGTTATTTCTTGTCTTTTTTATTTTAGTCATTCTAACAGTTATAAGATGGCATCTCATTGTAATTTTGATTTGCATTTCCCTGATGATTAGTGATGTTGAGCATCTTTCCACATGTCTGCTAGGCCATCTGGATGTGTGTCTTTGGAAAAACATCTATTCAGGTCCTCTGCCCCCCCCCCCTTTTTAAAGTTTATTTATTTATTTATTTTGAGAGGGGACATAGACAAAGGGAGAGAGAGAATCTCAGAGAAGCTTCATGCTGTTGGCACAGAGCCCCATGCAAGGCTCAATTTCACAAACCAGGAGGTCATGATCAAGATCACAAGATCAATTTCGTGAACCACAAGATCAAAATAAAGAGCGAGACCCTTAGCCAACTGAGCCATCCAGCTGCCCCTCTGCCTATTTTTTCATTGGATTGTTTGGTGTTTTGATGCTGAGTTGTATACATTCTTTATATATTTTGGATACTAACCTCTTATCAGATTATCATTTGAAAATATCATCTCCCATTCAGTAAGTTTTCTCTTTGTTTTAGCGGTGGTTTCCTTCACTGTGCAAAAGCTTTTATTTTGATGAAGTCCCAATAGTTTACTTTTGCTTTCGTTTCTCTTGCCTTAGGAGACAGATCTAGGAAAATGTTGCTATAGCCAATATTTTCTTCAATTTTTTTCTCTCTTTCTGAGCTACTATTTGGGATTCGACTTCTGTGACTCTTGCTATGGTCTCACATTTTCTATGGCTTGCCCTAGGATCTAGAAGACTTTTTTCCATTTATCTTTTAGCTCATTTGAAATTTTTACTTCTATAATAATTTTTTTAATTTCTAAGAACTCTTTCTTGTTTATCTGATTGCTCCTTTTACTCATAACACCCTGTTCTTGTTGTATAGATATAAAAAGTTTGTTTTGAAGTTCCTTTCTTTGTTTTTTCCAGAGTCAGTTTTTCCTTTGTTTTGGCTTTTCTCATGCACACAGCTGATTTCTGTCTCCTTGCTGTTGAGACAGCTGGTCCATATTCTGACCAGGCTTTCTCTTGGGCGGAAAGTGCACCTGAGCACTGTGAATGCTAATGGACAGATTTTGCTCTAGGATACTGTGAGCAACATTTTCCATTTGCCCTTCTTTCCATCCTGTTCCAGTCCCCTCCTGATCTCTTCTCTCTCAGTTGTGTTTGGTCAACAAGGCCCACTGGTAAGAGATGAGACGAAAGGAACAGAGTGTGGTTTGGGTAGTTACTTTCCTGTTTTCTTCCCTGTGTGTTGTTTCAGGTTGTCTGCACTCATGAACAGAAGATCTCAGATCTTTTCAAAATGACTCAACATCCACCTTTGGTTGACTGTTCCCTCGTATTGTCTATTCAAGCTGTTATGACAGCCCTACTGCTTCTGGCCTTGGGTCCAGTACCATCCCTTGTCTTTGCACCACTCCACACTCATTTTCCTTATTAGGACTTTTCTTACCTTGATCTCTGTAGGAGGCAGAGCCTGAGGCAACAGGTTATTTTTATTGGAGAGCTCAGTCCCAGAGCAGAGGCATAAGGAAATGGGGTTAAGGAGGGAAGGCCAATACTAAGAAATACGGTGGTGCTGGCTGGCACTGAGCATGGTGGTTACTCAGTTTCACAGGACTGTGTTCTTAGGCGGGGTGTTAAGTAGGTCAGTCTGTCCAGGGGAGAATAGAGGCAAGAATTTAGCCACCAGCTCCTGTTTGTCAAAGAGCAACTCCACAAGATGTCAATGTTCCTGCAGTTTCAGGAGGCTTCAAACGTGATCTTATGGTGTTCCAACTCAGTATGCTAATTAAGCACTGGAGCAAGAAGTAAAAGGTGTGCTGTGCAAGTATGAGGGTATGTTCTGGCAGATTGTACCAGTGTGGTGGTACTAAATGTTTGACAACTGCCTCTCCTAGTTCCATGGTATAAATACTCACCGTGAGTGACTTCAATGTAGACATGGAAACGGGTGCCCTATATGGTGTGTTCGTCATACAGTTACAATAGTCATTGTATACAGATACAATAGAACATATTCTAGAATAATAAAATAGGTAGAAAGTAATGAGTTTGGAATATTTATTATCTTTGTTTATAATATAATTTATTTAGTCATAAGTTTATGTAGTTTAATTGTTAAATAATGGCTATTTTAACCCTTCCAAGCCAGTAAGGACTGGCTCCAGACATTATTGAACTGCACCCACAAAAAGAAAGTTGGAGCCAGTCAAGTGGCCACTGAAGCACTGGACAGACCAAAAAACACATAGGATTTGAAGGACCTGAAACAAGTGCATGAGAGGAGTCTGGCACAATTCCTTACAGGTAAGCCCAGTATTCTAATTGGAGTGTTGGGACCTGATGACACAATTGAGTAAGTTTGGGCCGACTGGCAAGCTACACACTCTAGAGAGGCCAGAATTAGGAAGGCTTTACTCGGGAGGTACATCCACACATGAGAGCACACCCTTCCCTGTACATGCAGATTTTTCAGAGAAGGGTCTCCACGTTCTGAGGGGTATTCTGCACATGTGAGATAGGGACTCTCAGGAACAGTTATGTAAACATTCCTTTACTTCCAGTTTGTCCAGTCCCATTGCTCACTCCCACCTCCACCAAACCTTCCAGTTCCAAGACTGAAGCCCCTAGGATCCCAACAACTATTCTGGCCCCAACTTCCCAACAATGATCTCTGAGTCCCAGTGAGTGGGAAGCTGTTTCTTTCACTCTGTTTTGGCAGTCCACACACTTCCTGTGTTTGCCAGTTCCAAGAAAACTTTTGTGTTGGAATCTCTGTACCACCCATCAGTAACTTTCTAGGTCTCTTTATTTTATGGATAAATTTATCTAATTTTTTTGCACTATTAAACTTTTACCTCATTTGGAAGTTAGGAAGCACACAAGACAAACCTGTAGGGTAGACCATTTGTTTTTAGCTGAGAAAGGCTTACATGTGACTAAGTAAAGCACATGAGTGAATGTTCATGAATGTGACTACTTATTTATATCATTACTTATAAGGGAGAAAAAAGCAAGCAGACAAATTAGTAAACACCTTTGAACTCACAAATGATCACTGTTTCTCAGCAGATAGCACTATAAAAAACTTGACTCAATGAAAACATTTTATCTCAAACACGGACTTGATTTCTGACCTATGGCAACTCATTAAACTTGATTGGTGGTTATTCTTCCCATCTGTTAAATAAGCTAACGGTACTTCTGAACATGTCATGAACTTCAATTATGGAGATTGTTCCCAAAGATTTATTGGATGGTTATTGTATATAAAGCTCTAAATTAAGACCTAACAAATTAAAAGAGAGGGATAAAAACAAATTGAGAGAGAGACTGAATTCCTGTCCTTAATATAAAATATGCCTATTTTGAATAAGAAGTTATGTTAATTGACTGATAGAGATTATGAAGAATAATAGCTAAATGGCAAATCTGCCAAACCTTAAAGTGATATCACTAAAAGTTTGCCTCATGTTCTCATCCTATTTTGAATTCTAACCTCATCATTATGTTAGAGGGACATAAATTTTTTTTCTTATTCAAACATAATTAACATACAGTGTTATATTAGCTTCAGGTGTACAATGTATAGTAATTCAGCACTTCTACACATTACTCAACATTTAGCATGAGTGTACTTTTAATCCCCTCCACCTATTAATTATCCAACTGAATTCCTTCTTTTCTTTCATTTTTCTCAGGAAATAGAGCACTGTAGCCGTTCACCAAGACTGCTGATTCACCACGGACTCACTCTTCCTTTAAAGCAGCTTTCCTCTATTTGATAAAGTGCCTTCTTAGCAGTGGGAGCCTTGAAGACTAAGGTTAGCAGGTACAGCCTGACTCCTGTTACCAGGGGGCTATCCAATCATCACATTGTTTGTAAAGATCTTTCTCTTCCTAGATAATATCTTCAAATTATCACATCTTCAAAATAAAGGTCCATGTCCCTAGAGGGAGGCTGATAAGTCCACTGCATCTAAATGCTGTGTCCCTGTGGCTCAGAGCTCTGAGGCTCAGAGCTATGGTGACCTGCCAGGTTCTCAGAGGCAGCTGAAGTCACACCCCAACTCCTGTCCCCATGCATGAGCCTGTCCATCTGTCCTGACTCCTGATGCATATTCTTTGAAGATCATTATAGGGCCTTTTAAAATCCAGCAAATGAAAACATATCACTGTCCCCTTGTTTATCTGCTCTTGTGCTAGAGCATATCGAGAAAATGAATCTGGGGATTCAAAAGTGCAATAAATTATCTGGATGTTAACTATGTACACAAAGGTAGGAGTGGTTCAGCACAAGCCAGAGTGAACAAGCTATTCATTTTAACAGGAAAATTATAGGCTAGCATCTGTGAATGCATTCAAGTTTAGGTTCTCTTATCAGTTCCTGGATGATTTTCAGGGAATTCATAGCCATGTATTCTGTCAGGCTAAAACAAATATTTTTAAAAACTAAAATGCTTCCCTTCCACCCCCCCCCATCATTTCCAAATCTTAATAAACCATCAGTCTCCACTTTGTGGAAAGGAAACCCAAGCAGAGAAATGAAGTGTGTCTCCTAAAATTTTTTCAAACATAGTTCCAGTGTCTCGTGGAAATGAGATTATCAAGAGCCTTGCCTGGGTTTCTGAGTTCAGACCACTGTCTACTCTCCAAATTAGTGAAATATGGTCTCTTTCCTTGCAATGAGTTTGACACTTCCTTGCCCGTTAAATTGCTCAAGATCTCAAGGGTAGAAAGAGAGAGAAGCAGAGAGAAATCCTGTCCTTAACCATGTTAAAAGACTGGGTGTGGAAAGCAATCATGCTTGATGGTAGACTCTTTCTGGGAGGAAGTAGAAGATACAGATCTTTGGAATTGGCATCCTGGCAAACCTAGATAGGAATCAGAGATAAATGCCTATTTGGTATTATCTTGAGTTAGGACTAAATAACAAGTGAGACAAACGCTGAAAAGGAAGATTGGAGCCAAGCATGGAGACCCTTCAGTGCCAATCATATCCATTAGCAGTTGGATCATCAGCTATAAAAGAGATCCAAATGATGGGTGGGGGGGAGGGGGGAGATGGGCATGGAGGAGGGCACTTGTGGATGAACACTGGGTGTTATATGGAAACCAACTTGACAATAAAGTACTTGTAAAAATAAAATAAAATAAAAAATAAATAAATTAAAAAACATAAAAGGGATCCAAACCTTGTATCTTGTGAATAATAAGGTGATAATTCTCTTATGGATAAGAAGTCAGGAGGCCAGCTCTCTAGGACTGAATGACAGTTTCAGGTACCCAGGTTCCATCTACCTTCCTGCTTCTCAAGGCTATATGTTGGTGGTAAGAGCTCCTGCCATCTTGTTTATGTTGTAGGTCTGATTCTGAGAAGTAAAAGGGTAATAGGTCACACCCCTCCAGGTGAGTTATCTCCCTAGAAGAGTTTTCCTATGGAGGTCCCAGTGACTCCACATATAGTTCATTGATTTGGCTGCAAGGGAGGCTGGCAAATGCCATCTTTTAACAGGGTATTGGTCCCTTGGATAAACTGAATGTTTTAAGACATGGATGAAGAATGGATATTTGGGTAGGCATATTGGGTGCCAGTCTTGACCTCACCAACCTAAGGAGTGAAGACCATTTTATCTGGCCATGGGAAGTTGTTGGAGAATTCTGAGGAGAGAGAGGGGTGGATTGGGTCAAGGAGATGAAATGGCTGAGTACGTGGGGAGCAAGTGGAAAGGGATGAATGGGGGGCAATGCTATGTGGATGTGCATGGAAAGGAAAGTAGACAAATACACTTCAACCACTCACAGCCACCTGGGAAGCTGAGGCAGCTGGATGGTACTGCTTTAAGAAATGCCTTCCCTGTAGCACTTGAGGTTAAGAGGCCTGACAGTTAACTGAATGTCTTTAGACAGAATATGAAGAACAACGTCAGCTGTCATGTGATTAGCAATTTTATCATTTGATTAAAATAAATAAATTCCTCCCATAAAGCTACCCTAAAACACTTTCTCTTCTGTCCTTTACACTCATTTTGACACCATTACAACCTTTTATAAATCAACCCAGTCGGCTGAGCATCTAACTCTTGATTTTGGCTTAGGTCATGATCTCACGGTTCATGAATTTGAGCCGCACGTCGAGCTCTGTGCTGACAGTGTAGAGGTGTGGAGCCTGCTTTGGATTCTTTCTCTCCCACTCTCTCTCTCCGCCCCTCCCTCCCTCACTCTCTCTCAAAATAAATAAACAAAAATACCTAAATCAATCCACAGGAAATCTCATGTCTGCTGCTGACATATCCCCTCACCTCAGGAAGACATATGCTTTCAACCTCATGAAAGCATCTTATCTTTTGTGTTTTAAAACTTAGGTCTCTTGTGATTTCACTTCCAAATGCACATGTAGGAGAAGAGAAGAATTTTGTTCATTACTTCACCGAATCACATCCATCCTGTGAGGAAGAGTCTTGGTTTGAGATGGACACTTTGGCCTCCTTTTTATTTGCTAATTACCAATATTTAATGCTTCTTTTTGACAATGAATTTCTGGCACAATGTCTATTTTCATTCAGTGAAAAACTGAAATTTACAAATTCCAAAATCTCTGTTGATTAATGATGTGGTAAACAGGGTTTCACAGCTAGACAGATGGAGGCAGCTCTTCAGCGCCAGTGGCTACAGAAGCGAGGGCTGAGATTGCAGGGCCCACTCCAGGGAATTTTATCACAAATTCTAAGAGTAAAGACAGCAGATGTGCATTCATTCTCAAGAGTGATGGCTATTCTTTCTAATAGAGATGTAATCTGACTTGCCTACAAAAACACTCACATTATTAAAAACAAAACTAGCAGAAGTCAGGTGAAGTTTTGGTGGCTGAAGTTCAAGTTCTCCTTCTCTGGCTTTGCCCTGACCCTCATTCATCACATTCGTGCCAAATTCTATCTGTATGGTATCTTGTTAGGGAAATAGAGGGCCAAGTGGTGGCATCTTTTGGCTTTCCATAACCTACCAACCCCTCCACAAAGCCATCACAAATTAACATAGCACCCAAGTGATATTGATGTGCTTCCCATATTAAGGTAGCCCTGATATAAGTCCCCTGAGGGCCACCTGGGTGGATCAGTTGGTTGAGCATCAGTCTTTGGCTCAGGTTATGATCTCATGGTTCATGAGTTTGAGCCCTGCATCAGGCTCTCTGCTGTTAGTGCAGAGCCTGCTTCAGATACTCTGTCTTTCTCTGTCTACCCCTTCCCGGCTCATGTTCTGTCTCTCTCTCTCAAAAATAAATAAATGTTAAAAAAAATATATAAGTCCCCTGATCCCCCTTCCAACCAGATGGCTGCCCCTAAGCCCAGCCTGCTTAGAGGATTAAATTTATCCTAGGCTGGCAGAAGAGAATATCTCTACATCACTATAAAGCTGATGAATGAGCATACCTGAGGACCAGTCACCAGTCAAACATCTGGGCAGCAATGAGTCTGCTTGTCTTTGGAAATCCAAAAGCCAACCAATCTCTAAAACTTTTATGATGGCAAGAGTGAGAGCCATCATCTGGAGTATAAGTGAGGACCCTGCCTGACCCTGCCAAGATGCCTAAAGCAAAAGTTTGCTTCCTGCCAAGAGTGGAGAAGAAGAGGGCAAGGACTTAGTCCAGCCACACAGGCTTCCTTCCTCAGCATCAAGAGGGAGGGACAAGAGTGGTTAATATGGGGACATGGTACAGATTCCTGCCCTTAGTCAGTAGTAGCAGGGGAAACCTTTGTCTTACTTGCAGTGTGCTCTTTGGAGAACAATTACAGTAAAAAACCTGGGAAGAAGCTGAAACACATACAGTGGTATTTGTTTATTTGGTAAATCCTAACTGGACACTGATCTGACCTACACATCATGCTATGCACAGGGGATGCAGCTCTGAGTAGAAACAGTTCCTGACCCCAAAGGGATTCTAAGTGGCAAGAAAAGAGAAGCAATGAACAGTGTGGCCAATGTAGATCAGCCATGTTGTGTGGGAGCTCTTAGTGGGGGCTCCTGAGGAAGACATCGTGTGCCACATCCTCTCAGCCTACTTTGTGCTCACTTGCAGCTGGCAGGCAGTTACTATGCACACTAATAGCTTCCTACTTCCAGCACCTGCTTGCCTCTCCCTTCTTCCCCACCTGAGGGCTGCAAGACAGTTACTACCCATAGTGCAACATTCAACCAGTTGGTGGATAGTTTCCCTGGCTTCCTTCCTGTTCAGTGTGGGCAATTCTGAGGCATGCTCCACACAGTCTCCTTGAGGCCCCCAACAGGAAGGAACCCCAATTACCCACAGCAGTAACTCACTCATTGACAATTCCTGTATTGATGTCCTTACTTCCCTTCTGCACTCCTTCCAGCACATCCTGGGCCCCCTCCCAGTTAGCTGCCTGGCTCAAATCCTTGTCTCAGGCTAAGGATCTGAAACAGCACAGGGCACATGGCACTTTTGAACAAGTTAGAAGATGGCACTGACAGGCTGGATGGGCAGCCAGTGCCAAGGGTGCCCACACGGTCAACAGAGAGTGGCCCAGCTTGGATATTGCCCCACCTGCTCCCCTGAAAAAGCAACTTTGTGCAGGTGACAGTCTGACTAGTTTTACACAAAAGTCCCTCTGGGGTGGTAGTGGAGACTTACAAAGGACCTGGGGAGTTTGTACCTCTAAAGTACTTAGGATGTCTTAACTTTTTCCTGCTGCCCATAGGATAGGTACCTTTCAAGTCATGCCCATGGTGTCCTGACACCCACTTCCATGTCCCGGCCTCAGAAAACATCCCCTCACTTCCCCCAGACATGAAGCACAGTGGCACAGTCTTTTAGGCAAATTCTGTAGGGCCAATAGTGTTTCAGAATTTAAACAGTTCAGACATTGGAACCATAAAACCCTACATAGATAACATATATGATGTATCTATCACCCCTGGCAGGGTCTGAGGCTGTATCCCCTAATCCGACAGTTTAAAGTTTCTGCACCTTTGGGGCACCTGGGTGGCTCAGTTGGTTAAGTGTCCAACTTCAGCTTGGGTCATGATCTCACGGTTCATGTGTTCAAGTCCCACATTGGGCTCTGTGCTGACAGCTCAGAGCCTGGAGCCTGCTTCCAATTCTGTGTCTCCCTCTCTCTCTGCCCCTCCTCACTTGTATTCTGTCTCTCTCTCTCAAAAATAAATAAAAGCATTTAAAATTTCTGCACCTTCATGTTGAACACAAGTTTGCCCAACTCTACAATGCCTTTTGGTTCTCAGACCATATCAGATCTTAAATTGCAGGTGCAGGATTGTGGAGGTATTCAACGTCCCGCCCACCCAAATCCTGTCCCCTCAAAGCCCACTATCTGCCCTTCTGCTGTCTTCTGAAGGACTCATGGGACTCCTCAGTCTATAAGTAAAGTTCAGCACCTGATATGACTCCATCTTATTGTTCTCATTGTTTTTCATGCCTTAGTCCTGTCTTCCATTTCTATGTAAATATCCTTGAAGGAAGAAATCATGTTTTGTGTAGCATGCTGCAGTTGATAGGACTCTTTCATTTGTAGAAAAAATGGATTCATTTCAAATTTTTAAAAATTAAAGTATAGTTGATACATGCTGTGACATTAATTTCAGGTGTATAACATAGTGGTTGGACAAGTGTATACATTACTCTGTGCTCACAAGTGAAGCCACCACCTGTCTCTATACAACACTATTACAATACCATTGACGATATTCCCTCTGCCGTGCCTTCATCCCTGTGACTTACTCATTCCCTAAATGGAAGCCTTTCCCTCCCACTCCCCTTCACTCATTTTGCCCATTCCCCAGCCCCCTCCCCTCTGGCAGCCACTAGTTTGTTCTCTGTATTTATGGGTCTGTTTCTGCTCTTTTTTTTTCTGCTTCTTTGTTTTATTTATTATTTTTTAGATTCCACGTATATGTGAAATCATGTTTGACTTTTAAAACTGAATTTTTCCTCTCATAACTGAAAAATGCAGGGATAGCCTCTGAATCAGGTCCAGCTGGATCGAGGGGCTCTATTATTCCATCAGGATTCTATCTTACTCTCCTTTCTGTGTCTAGGGGCACTGCTCCTTCTTTGTTGGTATCATTTTGACCAGATTTTCTCTATGTGATTGCCCCTATACACTGGAGATTTACAACAGCTAGTTGAGCAATCCCCAAGGAGAAATAGCTTCTCTGTCCTGATGTTTTCACAAAAACTCCCATCAATCATTCCCATTGGTCAGCTTGGTCCTAAACCAATCTCCATAGCCAAGGCTAGTGGTATTCTTCTTGACCAAATGTAGGTCCTTGTTTCCCCATGGAACAAGTGCTTTCAGGCATTATTAGTAGAATGCAAAATGGTACAACCCCCAGGGAGGTGCAATTACATATACATTTCCCCCTTTGACCCAGAAATCCCACCTCTAGGAAGCTTGAACCACCAAATGCAATGACAAGCGAATATAATATGTGTGCACGTTATCCATCGCAGAGCTACTCACAATAACAAAAGACTAAAAATAACCAAATGTTCATGAACAGAGACTGATTTAATAAACTAGAGCTCACTCATAAATGGAGCTGCTAAAAGAAATGAAGAATACTATGATGGTTAATTTTATGTATTAACTTGGTTGGGTCATGTGGTGCCCTGATATTTGGTCAAACTTTATTGTGGATGTGGCTGTGAGGGTGTCTCTGGATGAGATTAACATTTAAATTGGTAGACAGTGAAGGAGACTGCCCTCTCCAATGTGGGTGGGCCACATCCAATCAACTGAAGGCCAGAATTGGACAAAAAGGCTGCCCCTGTCCTGAATTAGAGAGAATCCTTTCTGCCTCTTGGCTTTTGAGCTGGGACAGTGTTTCTTTTCCCCTGCCTTTGAACTGGAATATTTGACATTGAGACAGTGCAAGTAAATATCAGGGCTCTGTGTTTGCTGAGTCCCTAATTCTGGTCACACAGATGCTCTCAACACTACTTCCTGAAATCAATGAACGTGTTAATAAATTAACCTCTGTATCAATGTTGATGCTGCTGGGGCTATTCAGCCTGGTAAACAAGAAATTACTCAGATTGGTATCAATCTATACAAGAGATTGAAAGCATGGCTGGTGACGGGCAGGGGAGGGGACAAGAGCACAACAGGTGTCCCACTCAGCCCTACGAGGTGGCGAAAATCTGAAAGGCAGAAAACTATGCAGGTCCAGAAGTAACTAGTGAAGGTCTGGAAAAGAATCTGTGAATCCGAAGCAGGGACTTGTCAAAGTCCTTCTTCGTTTTTGAAGCACAGCAGGCTCAGAAGCCACAATGTGGAAGTTTTGACACAATATTTTCTGAGAAATTAGGCCATTTTAAACTCATCCTACTGTTAAGCTAGCTTGCACCCAACTGCTTAAATTCCTTCATAGACTTTCAAATCATGAGGCTGGAAGGGATTACTCTACTGTTTTGCAGTAATCCGTCATCCCATGTAATAAAGCATCTCATGATAAATCACTAAAAATATCTGCTGCTTCATTTAAAGCAGATCTCTGTTCGGTGATGCATGCCCAAGATGATGGAGTGGTAGCTTATGATGGACCTTCCATCCTGCTAGTCCACGGCGAAGTTGTAATAGGTACAGCCAACACATTAGTGACACACCAGAGTCCTTAAATGCAGGGATCCAGCCCACATGGCCCCTCAAAAGTGGCTTTAGATGATTATGCCCCATGAAAAAACAGGTCAGGCTTACTTCTGGTGTTGAGTCCATTTGTATTTTGTGATTATGTACCAGGTCCCTAAACATGGCAAATATTACCTACTTGTAGTGGACTTAAAATAGGTAAATGGGAACCTCACTGATAAAACTAAAACCCAGCCTCAGGGGTCAGCGACTCCTTTGCAGTGAAGCCTTGAGGGAGAACCCTGAGTCTAAGTCCTGATTAAGGAGGAAAGGGCCTCATGTAGCATTCACTGGAAGATTCTCAGTCTCAGGAAAGGTTTCATTCTTTCTCCTTGGATGGGACAATCCCAAGGCATGTTCCCAATGAGATTGTGCCCCAGCTTCCCACCATGGTAGCCTCTTCGTTAACACACATTATATTGGCTATCCCCTCTACTTTCCTTTCCTTTTCCACTTCTCAGCTTCCTGGGATGAGCTGCTTACACTCAAATATTTTTCTCAGGGTCTGATTCTCAGAGAACCAAATCAAGATAGTCCCAGAGGTCTACAAACCCTCTGAGCCCAGCAGCACATGAGAGCGATTCCAGATTCTCTTACCAGAGAGAGTCTTCTAGAAGCCATGTTAGTACTAAAATGAGGTAAACCAGAACACAGAGACAGAAATAGCAAGAATGGTAATATGGGTGCTGAATTCTTTTGAGCCAATTACAGAGATTCCATTTGACTGAAAATGTGCCAGTGAGCCCACCTGAGATCAGTGGAATGGTAGGCTTCTGGAGCAATAACAAAGGGTGATTATTTGGACCACAAGGTGGTTTGGACCACAAGCAGCAATGGCAACTGCTACATGATACTTGTTTTTTTTAATTGAGATATAATTGACAAATAAAATCACATGTATTTAAAGCATACAGTGTGATAATCAGATATACAAGGAAAAAGTGCCCCTATGTGTTACCAAACAAGAAAGAAAATTGGGGAAGACCAACTGCTTCAAATGAGATGGAGGGTGAGTGGTGGAGGTCAGTGCTGACCTGCAGTTTTTAGGTGGAGGTGACCTGATACTTCCGGCTCACTGTGATGAGAGAAAACCAAAGGAAGACCTGGCAGCAGAAGCAGCTACTAAAATACCAGAGACTCCAGAATGAAATACACCAGCCTGGTAGTACTATCTACCCCCCAAAGTGTAACTTCTTTGTTCTCAAAAATTCTCCATGAGGCATAAAATAGAAAATATTTGCAAAACATGTATCTGAAGAAGACTTGTATCTAGAATAGGTAAATAACTTTTGCAACTCAATATTAAGACAACTCAAGCTTTTTTCTTAAAGGGCAAAAATTTGAACAATTACTTCACAAAAGAAGGCTTTAAAATGGCAAAAAAATGCATTAAAAGATGTGCAACATCATTAGTCACTAAGAAAACACAAATGAAAATTGTATTGAGACACCACTACAAATCCACAGGTACAGCTAACATTAAAAAGACTGAGCATGCTGGCAAGGATGTAAAGAAACTGGAACTCTCCCACTCTGCTGATAGAAATGTAAAATAGAATGACCTCTTGGGAAAAGATTTGGCCATTTCTTTTTTTTTTTTTTTAATAGTTTATTGTCAAATTAGTTTCCACATAACACTCAGTGCTCATCCCCACAAGTGGCCATTTCTTAAAAAGTTATATGCTTCCCATATAATCTAGGTTTTCCATATCCCAGAAATGGGAGCATATGTACATCCAAACATATAAACAAGAATGTTCACAGCAGCTTAATCTAGGAAAAGCAAACTGGACAAAACTGAAATGTTCATCAATAAGTGAATGGATAAGCCAACTTTAGTATATCTGTATAATGGAATATTATTCAACAAAGAAAAGTAACAAACTACTGATACACAAAACAAAATTGAATCTGAAAATTATGGTAAGTGAAAGAAGCCATACTGTACATACTATGCATCCTGTTTCCATGTATATAAAATGGTAGAGGATGCAAAATTCACCTACAGTGACAGAAAGTCAGACCAGTGGTTACCTGGTGATGAGACAGTTGAGGGAGAGAAGGATTATAAGGACATCAGGGAACTTTTGAGAAGGATGTCTATGTTCATTGTCATAACTGTGATGATTTCATGGCTATACACGTGTGTCAGAACTCATCCAATTGTTTGTTAAATTTTTTTTTCTCCTGGGGTGCCTGGGTGGCTTGCTCAGTCAGTTGGGCATTTGATTCTTGATCTCGGCTCAGGTCTTGATCTTGGGGTCATGAACTTCGAGCCCATGTTGGACTCTGCCCTGGGCATGAAGCCTACTTAATAAATAAATAAGTAAACAAGTAAGTAAATGTGAAAAAATTCTCCTCAGGCTGATAAAGGGGTGTGGCACACTTGGTATTTTATTCTGGAAAATTCCAGTTCTGACCTGGCATCCTTAGAGAGGTGTTCCTCCAATTCTTCCAAATTATCTTTTGTAGACAAAGTGGAATGGAGTAACTGTGTCTTTTGAGCTGCATTCTGCTGTAGGCCTGGCAACTTTGGGACCTAGAATCAACCTCTGTCTCCAGCAGATGAGGAAAATGAAAGGCAATGAGACTGGTCCAAGGTCACTTATCAGGTCACAGCCAACCCAGTAGTTTGTCTTCCCAGATCCCAACTGTGGACCTGTGTTCTGGTCACCAGGGCTTCCCAAGCCCTTCGTAATTGTCCATTGTTTTTCTGGTGTGTTTCCCTCTGAGCGTTGGTTTGAGACCACTTTCTCTAAAGTTCAAAGTTTTTAGGGATGCTCTTAGAAACTAGTCTTAATTTTCAGTGCAATGGTATTCCCCCTTCCATTGTATCCCTAGGTCACAGATAAACAGCTCTTTCGTCCTTCTGAGCTGCTTTGATCATTGGTGCCTTTATCCCAAATCTATACCCAGCCAGCCTCACCCCTCTGGAGCCCTTGTGAGCCCAAACTCTGTACGGGTAATCTGTAAATCAGTCCGACATACATATGCTTAGCCAGAGTGATAAATGCCTTCATTATCCAGGACCACCCAGCTAATATTTTATCTTCAATATGAATGCCTGGCTCCACAATAGCTCTGTTGTTCTGCACCCTTAGGCTGTGGCAAAGCCCAACCATAATCTCCCTGTTCATAAAGGACCCACAGGGTTCAGATTATCCTTTCTACTTTTGTGAGCACTTGTAAAATCCTTTGGGAAATCAGTGTAGTTTACAGCAATGTCTTATGCCACTCCTCTCTCAAGCTCCTCCTGGCCCTTCATGGGGGATTTCCAAGTGACCCTGCACACCACACACAGAGTGGCCATCAGCGCCTGCCTCTGCCCACGTGCCAGGTCTGACTTGGGGGCTCAGGCTCCTGCCATATTCACTTTCTGCCTCTGTCATCCCTCCTGAAAGGATTTTGTGTCCTCCACACATAACAGAATACAAGAGGGCATGAGAGAGAAAAGCCACCAGCCTAATGAAACTCATGCAGTATTGACCCCCTTCATCCTACCTCAATATATATACACCTTAGAGGAAAACAAAAAGAGATGCCTGCCTGTGTAGACAAAACCCTGTCCTGGCTGTTTATTTTTCCAACAATAAAAATGCCTCTTGGATGCTTCCTCACTGTTGCTGAAAGTTCTGTTAGGTGCTGAAATAGATGAACTCATGTAGAATTGTCCACTGGTACTTCATTCCTCAGTGTTGTCTATGGACATGTGACTTGGCATCACCCAGAAGCATATCGGAAAGGCAGAATCTCAAGTCCCTTCCTGGTGTTACCAAATCAGAATCTGTATTTTAATGAGATTCCCAAGGGATCAAAGCCTGAGAAGGTCTTCTCAAAAAGCTAATCAGCCAGCTTGTTACCACAAATGGGGAAGGGGTTGTGGTTTCCTGGGCCTTTTTGGCAGTTTCTAGCATTCTAGAATTCCCTAAAGGGTTGATTCCCCAGTGATCCTGGTGGGAAGATAGTAAATAAAGAACACCATTCAGCCTGGGACACAGAGCATGTATTGGGGGTTGGGGTCAGGGGACACAGGAAAGCCACGGGTGACATCAGTCCTCCATGACCTTGGGAAAGCCACCGGGGGTCACCAATCACACAACTCCTGGAAGTGACAGTTATTTTTACTAATCGTAATAAACCTCAATCACATGCCATGAAAACGTTTCTATTCAAAATGTTTCCTTTTGCAAGAGGTGGTATTTATTCCTTCTCTTTTTAGACCAGTGTGTCCACACACACACATATCCAAATACACCGTCATCATGGACTACCAGAGAAGTAGAAGGGAAAATCTTTAATTCATATGATGCTGTCTCTGCCAAGCTAACTTATTCTCCAGGAGAAGTCAAGTTCATGTCACTACTCTGGGGGTCTCCCCTTTGCTCTGCTTCCTCATTTCTCTCTAGACCAGAGGCTCCCAATTGAGAGAGATTTAGTTCCCAGGGGACATTTGGCAGTGTTTGGGGACATTTTTGGTTGTCACAGCTAGGGATACAGAAGTGCTGCTGGCGTCTAGTGGGTGGAGGTCAGGGATGCTGCCATACATCTTTCCACGCAGAGGACAGTCCCTTGATAAAGAACTGTCTGGCCCAAAATGTCAAAAGTGCTGCAGTCGAGAAATTGCTTCCAGACAGCTCCTGGTCTAACAATATTCCACAGCCATCTTGCCGTTTATCCTACAGCAAGATCCTGCAACCTGCCCCGTGCAAGCACTGACATCTCTCTCTCTCTCCTCAGGCAAGACACAAGGGGTTTAATAATAATTTTATGTCATGTATATTAAATGCTTAACCTATTCCAGGTATTGTTCTAGGTGCTTTCCAAGTACTTGCAGCCATTACTCTTTACAGCAAATCTGGGGACTACTGTTATTATTATGTTATTATTATATCACCCCCATTCAACAGAAGAGGAAACTGAGGCCCAGAGAGTTGAAAACTTTTGTGAGGTCCCCCAGCTAGCAAGGGGTGGAGCCAGGATTTGCACCCAAGCAGATTGTCTTCAGAACCCTATCTCTTAACCACAATAGCATTTCACCTGCAACACTAAATACTTGCCAGGGAACTGAGGGTGACAGAACTTTCATAGGTAGCCTGTGACCCACCTGTCAGGACTTCAGAAGACCCAGATCTGTGAACGAGGCTGTTCCTTCTCAGAAGAACATGCTCTTTTACACACGTGGCCTCACCGCCCCCCCCCCCGCCCAGGAGCCAGGCCAATTGCGGGAAGTAGGAGAGAAAAGAACCAGCATTCTTTATGGGAAATCCAGAGGTGAGGAAGTTTGAAATATCTCTTTGAGAATATGTGTCACTTCCCTGCATTTTCCCTTATCATGCAGTACGTAGCACACATGTGGGTGAGATGAACAAAATCAGGATCCCCTGGCTTGTGGCAGCTGATGGAAAAAATAGAGAAATAGTCTGAAATCTGGCAGCCTGACTTGTAAAAGGACCAAAGAATGAATGAGTGGTGGTGATTGTTTTATTAGTGTCTGAGTAACAATGTGTAATGCTGACTGATCTGACCTGAGGAGTTCCATTTTTTCTGGGAGAAAGGCTTATACTCACTCCACTTGCGGAAAAGATTTGAGAGAAACAAGAGTTTTATTTTAGAATAGAGATTTACAAAAATACCAGCCCCTTTGAGTGTTTCTCCAGCCACAGAGCTAAGTGGGTTCTTACTTTCTGCCTCACCCTGTGCCCACAACCCTTCCCCAGCCCACATTGCAACCAAGACAATACTGATGTTTTACAAAAGACAATCAAAAACAGTACAGAGTAAGTATGATTATCCACTAGCTCTTATGGAGAGAAATTAAAGTTTAACTATTTAAGTAATTGAATACAATTTCTTTTATTGGCAGAGGCAGAATTATTTTAGATGAGGCCTTCCTGGTAAGAATGCCAACCAACACAAATGATAATGCCAACCAGGAATGAATGAATTTTTGAATGTCCAGCACTATCCCCACAGTTCTATATTTGTATCTTATTTAAACCACATGACAACCTTGCCACTGTGTGGATGAATAATTTGAGGTTCAGAAAGGCACAATAATTTGTCTGAAGTCACACAGCTGGCCAGGTGGCAAGGCTGTTAATTCACACATCATTCTAATGACCAGGCTGTCCTGTGACCCCCTCAATCACTTATGATACCATTAAGATGCTTATAACTTGGGCACCCACAATCCAGTGGCACCAAAGTTGTAGCTTCTTCCTTCTCTCAGTTTCTCAGAGTTACTTAGCAGACTCCCCACATTCCTTGACCATAAGCCTGGCCTGTGGAGAACAAAGCTGCCACAAAGGTGCTTCTGATTGGTCAGTATGTTGGGTAGAGCCACTTGGGTCAGGGATTCTCAGGGGAGAAGGGAGAATTTTGTTCCCTTGGAAAAAAGAAGACACACAGAGTTGCCTTGCCTTCAGGCAAAAGGAGATTGAAACAAAAGTACCAGGAAGAAGAGAATGGTAGAGGAAGGGAAGAATTTGCCATCGTTATTTTGGTATGTCTTTTCTGGGATGCTTTACCTCTGTCTTAATGGGTTTGGGCTGCCATGACAAAATGCCAGAATCTGGTTGGCTTATAAACAACAGAAACTTATTTCTCACAGCTCTGCAAGTTGGGAGTCTGAGATCAGGGTGCTGGCACAGTTGAGTGAGGGCCAGCTTCTGAGTCTCTGACTTCCTATTGTATTGTCAGGTGGTCGAAGTGGCAAGGGAGTTTGTTTTGATCTCTCTTATAAGGCCCTAATTCTATTCATGAGGACTCTGCTGTAATCACCTCCCAAAAGCCTCACTTCCTAACTGAAGGTTAGGTTTCAATATATGGGGAGGGGGACACATTCAGACTACAGCAATCTCTATGTTCGTGGCTTTCAACAAGGGGATGATTTTGCCAATCAGGGGATATTTGTCAATGTCTGGGAACACTTGGATCAGAGCTAGAGGGCAAGGGACAGTACCTGCATCCAGCAGGTAGAGGCCAAGGATGCTGCTGAACATCCCAAATATACAGGACAGACCCATACAACAAAGAACCACCTGGCTCAAAGTAGCTGGTGCCAAGGGTGAGAAGCTGTGCTCTAGCCTCATGAACACAGATCTAGCACAGTATATTTGGATCAAAACTACAACTTACCATGAGTTTTGAGAAAAGCATCATTCACTTTCACCTGGCCCCATTTTTCTCTCTGTCAACAAATGAAGGGGATTCAGAAATTTGAAGATCCTCTTTGTTTCCCATCCCTAAATCTGGACATAAAAGAAAAGAAATTGATTCCCAATGCTCACGGGATCACAGGCCCATTGCACCTTGACAGTTACCAGCGAAGTTATGACTTGTTTACCTTTCCTTGTGGAAACGGGGATCTGAGAAAAAGTCTGGCAAGCTATAGGGAGAAAAAGGAAACAGGGACATTCCAGAAAGATTTTTCAGAGGCTACCTCACTCTGAGGTAGCTAAAGTAAAATGTACATTTTTTAAAAAGAAGTAAAACATGCAAACCCCCAACAAACAATAGACATCATAGGTGAGGTCTTTTTGGCTTTGGCAACCCTATCTTTGCAGGCTGAGAGAGACATAGCCCTGCTGGGAGCCCCAGAGCAAGGGACTGCCTGCTGGAGGAGCCCCACCCTGCAAGTAAAGGCCAGACCAGGCCAGGCACCTGCACTTTGCTCAGTCTTTGGCCAGGGGCCACCCCCAGAATAGCTTATTGTCAGCCAATCACATTTCTGCACAGCATCTCCTTTCCTAAATGGGGAACTGAGTCGTGTCCAGGCTGGATTCCTAGATGCAGTCCCTGAGACAGGGCTTTGTATGAAAATGGTTTATGATGAAGGATTCCCAACAAAAACCTGGAAGTGGAATAGTAGACCACAGAAGGGAGCAAAGTTAAATCAGGTAAAATCTCAGGGGGAAATCCCACTGAGGATTACTTTGGCTCAGGCCTGGTGAGGGCATGCTGGGAGTTGACCAATGTGGGGGAGGGGAAGCCCCAGTCTCCACCCCTGCATCACCCTGCCCCAGGTCCTGGTGAGTCACTTGTCAGGGCCGCCCCTGAGGGCAGTAAATTCCCAGGCACTTCTGTTTTCTGCTCTGCAGGCAAAGTGAGTTCCCACAGTTTAGATACAGCTCTGTCAAAGAGACTCAGTCTGGCTGGTAGGTGTGTTTGAAAATGTAAGGGGCCAAGGAGCTTCGACAACACCCAATCCAGACTGAAACTCAAATTTATAATGATTGAGGCAGAAAAGGAAAATCAAGAATAGAACAAATAATTAAAAAAATTTTTTTTAATGTTATTTATTTATTTATTTCTGAGAAAGAGAGACAGCATGAGCAGCGGAGGGTCAGAGAGGGAGACACAGAATCTGAAGCAGCCTCCAGGCTCTGAGCTAGCTGTCAGCACAGAGCCCGATGCAGGGCTCGAACCCACGAACCGTGAGATCATGACCTGAGCCGAAGTTGGACGCTTGACTGACTGAGCCACCCAGGTGCCCCAAAACCAATAATTTTTAAAGTTTGTCTAACTTAAGACTTAAAACTCAATCTTGACATTTTTTCCCTTAAAAATACCAGGGTATTGGGGGGACAGGTTAGAGAAATGTTAGTTAAAGGGTACAAACTTTCAGCTATAAGATAAAGAAGGCCTGAAAATGGAATGTAAAATATGGTGACTACAGTTGATAAAATTGTATTATTCAATTGAAATTTGCTAAGAGGGAAGAGCATAAATGTAGCAAAAAAAAAGATAAATATGTGAATTGATAGATGTGTTAATTAGATGGCGGGAATCCTTGTGCACTGTATCCGTATATCAAATAACCATGATGCACATTTTAAATATCTTACACATTTGTTTGTTATACTTTAATACAGGTGAGATGCCCGCTTGAGATATTGGAGGGGCCATGCAGACACAAAGATTGTTCAGAGTCTTCCTTGCAGAGTAATATCTATGGAAAGCAAATAAGCAAAAGGGGTGAAAGGGAAGCTACTTGCTTCAGAAACAAATTCAACGTATTTCCCATAGTTACAGTAATGGACTTTGCCTCAGTAAGGTTTGGTTGTGAAAAAGAAAATCCATCAGTGACTTCAACAGGCAGAATTTATTCTCAAAAGGTTTTACTTTGCAGTAATACTGCAGAAACTTGCTTACAGACTTATTTTTCTTCCTTTCAATGTTTTTCCCCCTTGGGTCTCTAGATAGAAGCTTCCAGAAAGAAATTTTAGAGCTCTTCTTTCTTAAGTTCTTGTAGGGGTGGGAAATGAATCAAAGATGTCTCCCTATTGCAAATCAAGGATGAGATGTCGATTTCACACAATGAGTTTGATCATTATTATTAGTGGAATCAGATAACTGATCCAAATGTTGTCCCCCTTGATATCCAAGTTATCTGTCTGGATGGTTTGTGAGCTTTGCCAGAAATTATGAAATCTCCATGAGTACTATAGAAGCACATGTGGTATGACTCAATTTGCTTTTTCTTTTATTTTGTTTATTGTTACTTATTTGCTTTTTGGCCTTCTAAAACAATTTTAAGTATACAGAGTAATTGAGAAGGTAGTTCAAAGAGGTCCCATATAGACCTCTGCCCACAGATTTCCCTACCATTGACATCTTACACTAGTACTATACATTTACTTTTTTCTTTTTTCTTTTTCTTTTCTTTCTTTTTTATTTTCATTTTTTTAGAAAGAGAGAGAGAGAGCGTGAGCGAAGAGGGGCATTGGGAAAGAGAGAGAACCTCAAGCAGGCTCTATGTTCAGTGCAGAGCCTGGCATAGGGCTGGATCCTACAACCCCGGGATCATGACCTGAGCCAGATCAAGAGTCAGACACTCAACTGACTGAGGCACCCAGGTGCCCCCACACATTCTTATTAAACAAAGTTTATATTTATTAGGATTTCCTTAATGTTTAACCTAACATTTCTTTTCTGTCCCAAGATCCCATCTATGACACTGCATTACACTTGGTCATCATGTTACCTTGGGCTCCTCTTGACTGACAGTTTTTCAGACTTGTTTTGCTTTTGATTACTTTGATAGCTTTGAGAAGTTACTGGCCGGGTATATTGTAGAATGTCTCTGTATTAAGATTTGTCTGGTGTTCACATGAAACGATGCTCAGCATCCCTCCTCATCAGGGAAATACAAATCAAAACCACACTGAGATACCACCTCACGCTGGTCAGAGTGGCTAAAATGAGCAAATCAGAGAACTCTAGATGCTGGCGAGGATGTGGAGAAACGGGCACCCTCCTACACTGTTGGTAGGAATGTAAACTGGTACAGCCCCTCTGGAAAACACTGTTTTAGTGTTTTAGTTTCCTCAGGAAACTAAAAATAGAACTCCCCTATGACCCAGCAATAGCACTGCTAGGAATTTACCCACGGGATACAGAAATGCTGATGCATAGGGGCACATGTACCCCAATGTTCATAGCAGCACTCTTCACAATAGCTAAAACATGAAAAGAGCCTAAGTGTCCATCAACAGACGAATGGATCAAGAAGATGTGGTTTATCTATATGATGGAATATTACATGGCAATGAGAAACAATGAAATCTGGCCATGTGTAGCAACATGGATGGACCTTGAGGGTGTTATGCTGAGTGAAATAAGTCAGGCAGAGAAGGACAAATATCATATGTTTGCACGTATGGGAGGATTAGGAGGAACTTAACAGAGGATCATGGGGGAGAAGAAGGGGGAAAATGGTGGAGGAAAGGGAGAGAGGCAAACCATGAGAGACTCTTGAATGCTGAGAACAAACTGAGGACTGATGGATGTGAGGCGGGAGGGGGGAGATGGGCATGGAGGGGGGCACTTGTGGGGATGAGCACTGGGTGTTATATGGAAACCAACCTGACAATAAACTATTTGTAAAAAAAAAAAAAGACTTGTCTGGTGCTTTTCTCATCACTGGAATGGGATTATGGCTTTTCAGGAGGAAGGTCACTGAGATAAAGTGCCCTTTTCTTTACTTCATATCAAGGGCACACACTATAATCACAAATATGATTGCTGATACTGCCTTTGAGCACCTGGCTCAGGCAGTGTGTGTCAGGTTTCTCCACTGCAGAGCTCCTCTTTTATTTCTTCTTTCCATACAGTGTTCTTTGGAAGGAAGTCACTGTGTGCAGCCCATACTTATGCAGTATGGAGTTGTCTCCACCTCCTTGAGACTGGAATGTCTTCATAATCTACTTGGAATTCTGCCTGGGAGATTTGTCTCTTCTCATCCATTAATTAATTGATTCATCATTTACTTATATCAGTATGGGCTCAGATATTTATTTTTTATTTCACTACTGGTTTATTTAATATCATTTTATTTGTTTTGTTGCTCACGTTGTTCTAGCTTTGGCCATTGGGGTTCTTTCCGTTTTCAGCTGACTTCCATGGTCTTTTGACATTCCCCCTTAAGTGTGTGCGTTATATTTTTTAGTGCTTCCTTATTTTATTTTTTTGTAACTTTTCAAAATGCTTTCTGAGGGGGGGGGAAGGAGGCAGAGAAGGAGGAGGGCAGAGGATCCGAAGCAGGCTCTGCTCTGACAGCTGTGAGTTCCATGGGGCTTGAACTCACAAACTGTGAGTTGAGCCAAAGTCTGACGCTCAACTGTCTGAATCACCCAGATGCCCCTTTAATATTTTTGTGTTTATTAATTTGTTTTTGAGAGTGGGGGGAGGAGAGAGGGCAGAGTGAGTGAGAGAGAGAGAGAGAGAGAGCGCACACGAGAAAAAGAGAGAGAGAGAATCCCAAGCAGGCTTTGCATTCTTGCATTC
>NW_027551566.1:1801546-1804162 GCF_008692635.1 Crocuta crocuta
CCCGGGGGGGGGGGGGGGCCTTGATCCCACCAACTGAGATTATGACCTGAGCTGAAACAAAGAATCAGTTGCTTAACTGAATGAGCCATCCAGATGCCCCCAAAAGCTTCCTTATTTTATAGCACTACAAGGCTCCAGGATCATCTGGTATATTTCCCATTCCAGTTATAAAATGAGCCCTGTTTCCTTTTATTGGAGAATGGTATTAGAAACCAAGATCTGGACACAAGGTGTGCTTATTGTTATGAAGGTATCATTGCTTCTACACTGTCTCAAGTTGACAGAGCAAAGAAATACATGTATATACACACATATCTATATGTAAACCTGTGTATTTATGTTTAGTTAAATATGAGTTCTTACTGATCTCTTTAACTACAATCTATTACCATGTGGCTCATTCCAGCCTCCTCTTTTTGCTCATATGTAAATTCCCACTCCAACAATGAGAAACTGGCTCCCATCATCACCATCTATTAGCTTAATTGTTCAGTTTCATATACGTGTATAGCAGTATCAGACTTGTTAAACCATCCCCTATGGAAAACAAGTTTATCGAAAAGAGTACAATGGTTTTGTGCACTTCCTTTTCCCTTTAGAATTACAGACTCCATTCATTTCCAAAGTGACTTAGGTCAACATCTGCCCCTATACCCTCCCCCACTCTCTTCAGTGAAGTTATTTCATATTTGCAGTACAGTTAGATTCTCTTGTCATAGTACACATTTTCTCTTGGGATTATGCTTAATTTGCTTCAGATTTATAAATTTGAAGTAGTTTTTCTCTCCCCTTCAGATTGTATCAAACAGAAAATATAACTAGCAAAATCATTTTCACTGGTAATCCAGCAATATAAAAAAATTGGAAGGTATAAAGCAGGCCATGTGTTAAAGAGAGTGACAAATTGTTTAACTCTTATGTAACTATGTGCTCAGCTTTCCCTTGAATCACAAAATGATAAAAGTAGTCCCTATCTTTCACAGTTTTTGTGAGGTTTAAATGAATTTAATACACCTAGCATCCTCAGAACAGATCATAGCACCTAGAAATTGCTTTACAGATACCCCTGTTATTATTACCATCAACAAGTTTTCAGTGGAAGAGCACTGTGGCATGCTTAACATCTTAAAAGATCATTCTGGAACCAGCAGGTAGGAAGTTAAGAGGCTATTGTTAGAAATCTAAGGGGCAGCATGGGGTCAAGCAAGGAGAAGAGGGAGAAGATTAGTTGCCAATGGATATGATGGGCTACAAGATAGAAAAAAGCTGAGGATAATACATAGCTTTTGTTTCAAACAACCAGGTGCCAGAATAGTAATGCCATTTACTGTGGGGAGAAGACTGAGGACATAATCCTGAAAGCAGAGCCTACAACAAGGACATAGGTGCTCAAAGTTTATTTGGAAGGTGGTCCCAGGAAACTGGAGTGAGGGAAAGTGATCCTGAAAGAGAATTCTACAAAGGATGTGTCATTGGGCCATTATTGGGATGACCCATGGGGATGAGTCATCACTATGGGCTCCTGGATTCAGTCCTACTTTGGATTCTCAGTGTAGGACATGCCTCAGAGTTGTTCCACCAAAGGATAAGGGGTTCGGATGTTTGCCCACCAGCCCCTACTCTCTTTCGTGGAGGTATGCTGCTAGAGGCATGAACTTCCCCATATTCCCTTCCCTTTCAGAATTTGCTGTGTACTATGTGGACTTCCATGGCACTGGAGAAAGCCCTGGGGCAGAAAAGTGCAACAGTGCTGTGGTGGCAGAGGCAGGAAGCTCTTAACATGCACTGCCACTGCAAGAACATCAGAGGTGGGCAGAGCCACGCAAAAAGTTGGCTATCCTGAGAAACAGGAGGGTGCCAAAGGTATGGTGGAATACAAATTAAGGCCTTTTCATTTTCAATTCAGTGATTACTTATTGAGCATGTATTATACATAGGGTATTCTGCCCAGGTGCATGGGAGATAGACATGGGATGAATATCTCAGAGAGTAAAGACATGGTCCCTTCTCTCAGGGAATTATATCTAGTGATAAAATGTAATGTAATGTCTTGTGACATGATATGACATGACGTGACACGCTTTAGAGCACGCTTTGGAGTCACACATGTTAGGGTTAAGTATGCCATTTTCAACCTAGGTGAACTTAGGACATATTACGTGACCTTTCTGAGACTGTTTCCTCATTTGTAAAATGTTATGGCATTAGTTCCCCCCTCAGGAGTTTGTATTGATGTTACATGAAATGATGCACATGAGGTGCCAAGCACAGGGCCTGGCACTAGGAAAGCACTGGGTAACTATTGGCTGCTCTTATTGTTGCTGCTGCTAAGAAGACAGTAAGATATTTGTCATGATCATTACATAGGTTACATTACACGTTGTGAAAAAGATTTTTATAAGAAGGCAAAATCTTATTTCTCAACCCTCTCCTAGTTCATTCTAGTTACTACTAGAATTATAAGGAAGACAAACAATAGGCCTAATACACAATTACTTAATAAGTTCTTTATGCCTACAAAGTAAGAGTCACCCAAAAGGAATCAGTTAAAAACATTTCACATTTGCTTAGTCTTATCCCTTTCCAACCTCAGAGTTTATTCATTATAGAATTAGA